>NC_037680.1:2595786-2793718 GCF_003255815.1 Theropithecus gelada
CTGGCGCCCAGGCTGGAGTGCAGTGGCCGGATCTCAGCTCACTGCAAGCTCCGCCTCCTGGGTTCACGCCATTCTCCGGCCTCAGCCTCCCGAGTAGCTGGGACTACAGGCGCTGCCACCTCGCCCGGCTATTTTTTGTATTTCTTAGTAGAGATGGGGTTTCACCGTGTTAGCCAGGATGGTCTCGATCTCCTGACCTCGTGATCCGCCCATCTCGGCCTCCCAAAGTGCTGGGATTACAGGCTTGAGCCACCGCGCCCGGCCTCGGAATCTGTTTCTTAACATACATCATGCATGTAATCTGTGCTCTCCCAAGAGGCATTCACCCAAGTAGACAGGCAAGCATCTATGTGTTCAATTTGAAATGCAACAATGACAGATGTACAACTTTATCACTCTTACAGAAACTAACATGCCATCCATTACTCTCCATGTGGGAAACATTCAGTAAACTTCTAAAACCAAACACAGGACTCTGGCGTATCCCCACACCCCCAGCAGCAGCTGTGACAGGCTTTGATCTCAACCAAATGCCACTGCTCACAGAACACAAAAACAGGCTCATGGTGCTGCATGTCACTCTGACGTATCACAGTATTTCATATTACTCTGTCACTTACTCAGAAACAAAAGTCTCCACTATGGCATGATTGAGAGAAAATAATTCATTATATATAAATAATAGCTAAGAACAACATACTGTGAACAGTTTCCAGACTTTGAACATTCAACACAATCAGTTCTTACTTCTTGGGGAAAAAATCTCTTACCTATCTTTTCCGTTACAGTATGCCTTCTTGGAGACAGTATTTTAGTGGTAACATCATTTTCTGGGGCATTCAGTTAATTTTGAAAGATGACTATGCCACATGAACCAAAAAAGAAACTGGCAGGAGGAGGACGGTCCTGGACCATTCTGGAAGTAAGCTGGGTCTTGCATTATTCAGAGTCAACTATTCAGCTGACTTTTGTCAGGGTGGTGACAGAGAAGAGGCAATGAGTGACACCAGGACACACATAGCACACAGAGAGCATGGTCTACTCTTTGTCTTCCTTGCATAGAACAAACATAAGCGGCTTGGTAGAAAGACATGGGGAAAGGCGCCATGGGGGCCAGCATCTAGAAAACATACACCTCAGCGATTTGAGTATTTCCCGTTCAACCTCCTGGACGATAAACCGGGAAAAGGCACCCTTCTGCCCACAGATGTGGACAGCAGCAGCCACCTCTCTGAATGCTTCATTCAATGTGAAGATGCAGCTTGAACAAAAGTTTTTTTTGTTTGTTTTCTGAGACGGAGTTTTGTTCTGTCACCCAGACTGGAATGCAGTGGTGCGATCTCAGCTCACTGCGACCTCTGCCTCCTGGGTTCAAGCGATTCTCCTGTCTCTGCCTCCTGAGTAGCTGGGAATACAGGCGTGAGCCACCACACCCGGCTAATTTTTGTATTTTTAGTAGAGAGGGTGTTTCACCATATTGGCCAGGCTGGTCTTGAACTCCTGACCTCATGATCCACCAGCCTCGGCCTCCCAAAGTGCTGGGATTACAGGCGTGAGCCACCGCGCCTGGCCAAACAAAAGTTTTTTAATCTCACTGATTCCATCTCTCAGCTGCTCTGACCAGAGGGGCAGGGCGGGAAAAGTCATGCCACAGACTCTGCCCACAGCAGCCATTCTGAGGTGCCTTTTCAGTCTCTTATCCTTTTTTGAGCTCTCCTCTCCTTAATTTTTGTTTTGTTTTGTTTTCATTGTACCCATTAATCCCCTCAATTTTTTCTTGAATTATAAAAGCAAAGTCAAAAGGTCCTTCGGGATGACTGGGAGGCCTCCTAGGCTAACTTTTGTATTTGAAAATGGAAAAAATAAATTACTTGATATTTGTGATAAAACTTAAGATTTCTTAAAAAGTCTGCACATCAATATATTACCTGGCTTAGAAGGGTGAGGGCACAGCTATCCATCTGCACCCTCTCCTATTTTTTAAAAACAGGCAAAATATGTAAGAAAAGGCTGGTGCACATTGGAAGACAGAGCGTGCCTGTCTATGCCAGTGCTGCTGTGCCCTGCAGCCTGGCAGATGGAGTCAGATGCTGGGGCCTCACGCCCACTCAGGCCAACAACATACCCAAGACTCGACAGCCCGTTCACCAGCACAGGCTGCCCCGAGGGGCAACACTGGCTGTGGAAGTGAAGACACACAAAGCAGGGACTAAAGGCAAATGGGGCTTCATGACGCAGAGACATGAAGACAGAACTGCTGTGGGCGCCAAAGGCAACCTGCAGTGCTCAAATAAAAGGAAAACAGGACAGAAAGCCACACGTTCCACAAGCAGAATCAGTCCTGGTCTTAGATCTGAGGGCATTTGTAGAGGAAAGTCCAAGGCAATGTCCCCTGGGTCTGAGAGAAAATCCCGCGCAGGAGAGGGCAGACAATGCGATGCTCGTCTTGAGGGAGCCTGACCCTGATCCTGACAGGCTGGATACGAGGGAGGTTGAGTATGGCTGTATCCAGTAAGGAAACTGGTAACAGACTTCTCCAGAAAGTGGAAAGAAAAAGCAAAGACTTTCACAGATATAAAATTTGTTTTCAAAACAATTTCCTAGAAAGTTCACTGTGGTTGGGTGGGGAATAAGTGTAACATTTTCATTTCAAATGAGCCATGGTGCTACTAATGGATTATAAAAGAGGATGGCCAGTTCTGGTCTTCCTTCCCTTCCCATAACCCCTGGAACATTCCTACTCCTGATATTTTCCCTACCCTCACTGCAACCCACCACCATCCCGGCCCAAAATTAATTTGCCGCTGCACCGAACCAGCCTTGACACACAATTGTCAGTTGGATTTCAGTTAAACAATGCACCTAATGCGTGGGAAGAGAAAGTGGGGAGGGCACAAGGAGCATGTTGGCATCAACCTGGAGATGTGTGGACCTTGGACAGAGCTTCTGCCGGCCAGACCCTGGGGAGGATGGGCATCTGCAGTGCAGCGCAGGCTGCAGGTAAACTGAGGTAAGGAAGAACATGGCGGCTTTAGCTGGCCCTGCTTTCTGAGACACCGCAGCATGTGTGTGCTCTTGGGTGTGGGCACCAAAAAATCCATTTTCTTCCAGTTGCTGCTGCCGTTCCACCCTCTGGCTAGAAGAATGCTCTTTACAGAGTCCAGAAGATCAGCCACTTGGTCTTCCTCTGAGGTACAATTCCAATAGGGCTTTAATCCCAAAGATCCAGCGGCCACCAGAGTGCAGAAGTCAGAATCAAATGCTCAGAATCAAAAGGTGTGGCACTCTTGCCCAGCCAGTTTATCAGCAGTTGTATAGACAGATCAGAAAAAACTAATATTTAGTATAAAAACTGTTTTTCAAATGGGGTAATTTCCTGTCCTTCTCCAGAGATCATAATTCTTCATGTTTCTGAGGACCTAAGGAAAAGGAGAACCACAGAAAAGAAAACAGATGATCTTCAAATTACAAACACCACTGAGTGGGCATTTTTCATCGCCGGAACCTACTCTTTGTACCTCCACCTCCATCTTATCTCACTTACTACATCTTTGGGATTTGTGTTTTTGTACTGTATTTTGAAAGCAAAAACTAAATTAAGGATTTTTAAAAAATGGAAACTATCTGTAAACCCCACTCCAACTGAATTTTTTTTTTTTTTTTGAGACGGAGTCTCGCTCTGTCGCCCAGACTGGAGTGCAGTGGCCGGATCTCAGCTCACTGCAAGCTCCGCCTCCCGGGTTCACGCCATTTCTCCTGCCTCAGCCTCCCGAGTACCTGGGACTACAGGTGCCGCCACCTCGCCCGGCTAGTTTTTTTTTTTTTTTTTTGTATTTTTTTAGTAGAGACGGGGTTTCACCGTGTTAGCCAGGATGATCTCGGTCTCCTGACCTCGTGATCCGCCCGTCTCGGCCTCCCAAAGTGCTGGGATTACAAGCGTGAGCCACCGCGCCCTGCCAACTGACTTGTTTTTACAAATACAGTATTTACTTTCAGTAAACATGCATGCATTTTTTTAGTCGGGATTTTTCTTTTATCATTTAATAGCATCTAAACATTTTCTGTGTATCAGTGTAGCTCATTCTTGGATGTTTAAACTGTTTTTAATGCTTTTGGCTTACAAGTAATAGTAAAATAAATTTTTTTCATGTATATAACTTGATTATTTCTTTAAGATATATTCTCAAGAGAGTAATTACTGAGGGTATAACGCCCTGAAGGCTTCTAATGGTAGGTGTACTGCTTTTCAACAAGGGCGATTCGAATGCACAAAGCTTCATCAAGGTAGATCCACAACAGTTTCGTCACCATCTCCCAAACAAATGGCATTATCACTATGTCTGTTTTCTTCCACGTCGCAGATACTAGTGACAGAGCGCTTTAATTTGATTAGTTTCCTCAAATTCATTTATGATTTGTGTTTCCTCTTACTTGAACAGTGTGTCCACATTCTTTGCCCATTTATCTATGGAAATTCTCAGGGTTTTACTGATGAATCTGAATTAATTATTGTTATGGTTACTATATAACCTTCCAGCTGTGATATTTAGTATCATAGTACAGTCTGAGGGATATACAGGCAAATCACTCAAGATCCATGTTCTGGATATTTTTATTTTGAGACAGGGTCTTGCTCGGTCACAGGTTCTCTCTCTGTTACCTAGGCTGGAGTGCAGTCGCTCACTGCAACCCTGACCTCCCAGGCTCAAGCAATCCTCCCACCTCAGCCTCCTGAGAGACTAGGATTATAGGCATGAGCCACTGCGCCCAGCACTTTTTTAGAATTCGTCTAAAGCAGAATAAATCTAAAAAATCCAGAGCCCATCTACATATCAAAACATCACTATGGACTCCACAAATATGTACAATTATTATGTGACAGTTTAAAAGTAAATACGTTTAAATTTTTTCTTAAATCTAGAGCCCAGCTTATTAATATTTTAAGTCACTTTTGTATTCTAATGATTTTTTCAAGTAGCTATTATTCAAGACACACACAACAGGGAAAACATTAAAAGACTTAACGCTAAATTAAATACAAGCATTCCATCTCCATCCCAACATGCTTGTTTTAAAGAATACTTTTTTCGGCCAGGCGCAGTAGCTCACGTCTGTAATCCCAGCACTTTGGGAGGCTGAGGCGAGTGGATCACTTGAGTCAGGAGTTCAAGACCAGCCTGGGCAACATGGTGAAACCCTGTCTCTACTAAAAATACAAAAAATAAAAAATAAATAAAAAGTTAGCTGGGCATGGTGGTGCATGCCTATAATTCCAGCTACTTGGGAGGCTGAGGCATGAGAAGTGCGTGAACCTGGGAGGTGGAGGTTGCAGTGAGCCAAGATCATGCCACTGCACTCCAGCCTGGGCGACAGAGCCAGACTCAGTCTCAAAAAAAAAAAAAAAAGAATAGTTTTTTCAAATACATATTTGTCTTGATCTAAATTTATTCATTCACTAGTACACTGACAGATTTAATGAAAAAAACAAGGAATCTGACAAGAACTCCACAAAAGGTTTGGTTTATGTATCACAAAACTCATGAACTTAAATAACTATAATCATAATTAAAATCCCTTTCTCCTCCTCACCAGAAAAATGAAAAAAAAAAAAAGCAATTGCATTACTAAATACTGTTTAGAAGACCAACATAAAAGGAAAATGAAAAATATACAGCGGTCGATGTCAGAATGGAAGAATCAATAGGAGATTTTTCTCTTCCTTTTATCCATTATTCTGTTGTCTTTACAACGAACAAATCATAAATGGAAAGAAGTACTGTCCCAAAGCCAGCGGTTTGTGTTTACCTTCTCGGCTGGGTTCTTCTGTCTTCTCTTTGTACAGCGTTCCCGTTTCCTTCTCCTTCTGAAAGCGGAGCTGGAGCTGTTTGATCTCTTGGTCGTAGTCCTGCCACTCTGGGACAATTCGCACGGCTGCTTCCAGTTTGGGCTCTTTGGTCATTGGATTATTACACTGTGAAAACCAAAAGAACACACTTCAGCTGAGTTGAAGAAAGGCCACATCATAGAGAATTCAAAGGTTCTTGGGTTACAAGTCCTAACTAGACAAAAACACAATTGTAAGGAACCAAATGATACACTACCGGAAGCAATATGGTAGTGCGCTATGTAAAGCTGTATTTACATCTGCAAAGAATGTGTGAGTGGCTACTGGAAGGCAGAAAAAGTAAAAGTCCATTTGGAAAAATTACAAGGCGCAGAGATCAACTGGAAGCCAAGGAGTGGCTCAGCAGATTGTAAATCGTGGGAACAGTCCCATTAAGTGCTCAGGGGTTTGGTTTCCTAACGTAAGTGGGGAAATAAAACCACTGAAGTATTCTATAAGGTAAGAATATTCTGTAAGAATAGCCCTGAAAAACCAAATACTTATACTTACTATACAACAAACTATACTTATTCTATAAGATAAGAATATTTATAAGAATATTCTCTAAGATAATTATAGCCCTGACAAAAACTATACAATTACAGAGAAAGTCTAAATAAGAATCTAGGAAATTCTGAAATTTAAGAATCTAAATAAAAATCATTAATCATGATTCGCTCATACACCCACTGGATGAACATGCAGAAGCACCGCACACACTTACCAAATCAATGGTTTTTGCCCTTTTCTTAGAGGCGTCATCACACCACGTTTCACACCAAAGCCATTCTTGAGGGAGGGATTTAATTGGCACCTGATGGATCATGTTATTGGGCAGATCCTGTTTGGTTAAAAATAAAAATAAAACACATGTATTTAAAGTTCTGGTGGTACTTATTTATTTATTTATTGAGAGATGGGGTCTCACTCTGTTACCCACGTTGGAGGGCAGTAGTACGATCTCAGCTCACTGCAACCTCCACCTCCCAGATTCAAGAGATTCTTGTTCCTCAGCCTCCTGAGTAGCTGGGACTACAGGGGCCCGCCACCACGCCTGGCCAATTTTTGTATTTTTACTAGAGACGGGGTTTTGCCATGCGGCCCAGGTTGCTCTCAAACTGCTGAGCTTAGGCAATCCACCCACCTTAGCCTCACAAAGTTCTGAGATTACAGGCGTGAGCCACTGCGCCCAGCTAGTTCATGGGGAGCTTAAATGCACAGAACATCAGTGATGTGTACACCTGCTCGTTACGGATCACATGCCAATCACAAATGTTTAAAATGGAAAAGGTCCTTACCAATGCCTTAGAGAAATTATTCAAAACTACAAATTTTAGAGGATCCATAAAACATCTGCCCATAATAAGCAACTGAAAAGCTCTGGCTTAAAACTTACAAATAGCCTGCACCTAACCCTCCCTTCATTAGGGCAATCCTAAGAAAAATACTCCTACTGACTTCTGAACGTCAACTAGAGTGGTGGTTCATAAATTTTACAGGCTTCTGTCAAGGAAGTTCTGAATCTACCTCGTCTTTTGAGACTTGCTCCCAAATAGGTGACATATTTTCTAGCCAATTCTACTCTATGCTTTAAACCTTTTTTCTGAGGAGACCTTCTGACTTTGCCACAATAAAATGTTCCACTGTCCTAAGACTTATGTGGAACAAGGAAATGTACAGAAATGATTGACTGCCATACTTGTAAAGAATGTTCCATGATGGTACAAAAATAAATAGATACTTCTCTACAAAACCCGGTCAACAAACTAAAATTTAAAAATACCTGCTGAAGTGGGTAGATCGCTTGAGCCCAGGAGTTCCAAGACTGGCCAGGGCAACATGGCAAAACCCCACCTCTACAAAAAGTTAGCCAGGCCTGGTGGTGCAAGCCTGTCGTCCCAGCTACTTAGGAGGCTGAGGTGGGAGGATCGCCTTTGCCTGGGAGTTCGAGGCTGCACTGAGCCATGATCGCATCACTGCACTCCAGCCTGGGTGACAGAGTGAGACCTTGTCTTAAAAAAAAAGAAAGCTGGATTAAGGTATCAAATACTCATCTTGATTTATCTTAATTTCACTTAAAGTCTTACACACTGTTGACCTTGTGGCACTGCTATAGAAAGCTGAATCAAGAACACAGTATGAGTTCCAACTCTGTACTCTGCTTGAAAAAGAGCAGAACTCTACTTTCAGCATTGGTGGACTTAGGTAAATGAGACTGGCTCACCTCCTGAGGAAAACTAGAAGAGCTGAATGAATTACAAAAAGCACACACCTTTTGAAGGCACCAGAGAACTACAAGACAGTAATTACTGGTCCGGGGGAAAAAAACGGCCAGAAAAGATAACTCTGGAATCAGGTTTTTCCCTCAGGATCTATGCTGCTTGGTGAGGCTTTCTGAGGCTTTCGACAGCTACTCAGGCCTGAGGTAACAAAGCTTTGTATGGAAGATCTGTGGTGGTTGAGGGGAGTTCTAGCGAAACCCTTTGCTTTGGGTTGGCATACCAAAAGAACATACACTCGGATTTCGAGTGAGCCAGAAAACGCCCGAGAAGAATGCAGCTCAAATTCCAATCATCAGAATCTTTAAAACGGATTAAAACACTCCTGGATAGCCATTGCCAAGTTTCTGACAAAAAGTGTGACAAAAAGAAACAAACAGGCCAGGCGCGGTGGCTCACGTCTGTAATCCCAGCACTTTGGGAGGCCGAGACGGGTGGATCACCTGAGGTCAGGAGTTCAAGACCAGCCTGGCCAACATGGTGAAACCCTGTCTCAACTAAAAATATTAAAAAATTAGCGGGGCGTGGTGGCGGGCACCTGTAATCCCAGCTACTTTGGGAGGCTGAGGTTGCAGTGAGCGGAGACTGTGCCACTGCACTCCAGCCTGGGCAACGAGAACAAAGCTCCATCTCAAAAAAAAAAAAAAAAAGAGAGAGAGAAACAAAAACTGTTAGGTGATACCATTTTTGAACTCAAATTATTTCCCAAAATAATTCTGCAAAAACAATGCCTGACACACTACAGAAGATAAACAGATATGTGATAGATAGTATGAACAAAAGAATAACAGAAATAATACAACAGAATCAGATCCACAGTAGCTCCATAAATTAGAAGATACCAGGTATCACACAAATTTTAAAGTAAGTAGAGCCGGGCACTGTGGCTCATGCCTGTAATCCCAGCACTTTGGGAGGCTGAAGCGGGTGGATCACAAGGTCAGGAGATTGAGACCAGCCTGGTCAACATGGTGAAACCCCGTCTCCACTAAAAATACAAAAATTAGCCGGGCGCGGTGGCACACGCCTGTAATCCTAGTTACTCAGGAGGCTGAGGCAGGAGAATCACTTGAGCTCGGGAGGTGGAGGCTGCAGTGAGTGCCACCCAGAGCATGCCACTGCACTCCAGCCTGGGACAGAGTGAGATTCTGTCTCAAAAAAAAAAAAAAAAAAAAGTTTATCTTTTACTATTCCATGGTGATAGAAGAGAAGAAAATGAACAAATTAAACTCGTGTTTACAGATACAGGCTTTAACAGTAAATCTATAAAGAAAAGCAAATGATTACCATAAAAGTCGTGATGCTAGACACTTTTGTTAGGGAGGAAGGGTGGCTTCTGGGATGCTGATAATGCTCTAGTTCTTGAACTAGGTTGTGGTATCTGGGTATTTGCTTCACAATAATTCCTGGATGTATGTGAATATGTGTGCATGTTTTTTGTATACTTTTCTTTATGGATGTTACATATCACAATAAAGGTTTAAAAAAATTTAAGTAGACTTAAGCAAAACAAAATGCTTAAAATATGTGAAATATGTATCCAAAACCCTTAAACTACAATCTCACCTCTGAAAAATGCTTCACATTAACAAACAGTAATTTAGCTAGCCTTGAAACACATCATGGTTTCTGACATAGAAAAAGGGGAAGTTGTGATACTATACTGTGATTCTCTACTACGAATCCTGAGCTATTTAGTTCCTACAGCAGAAAAACAAACTGACCCGAGCTGGCAGAAAAACAAACCTACGAGGTTAGTTTGAGTACAAAATACAAAGATATGCTAATGGTTCAGAGAGGCAGCATCCTCCTTCCATCTCTCTCCCCAGCCAGCATCAGATCTATGACATTTTTCATGCTGATACGTCTTCTCTTGAGGGCAGATAAAAATCTCTCTCACACACACACGCACACACACACCATGAAAAAACAAGACACCGTCTTGAGAGGAGAGGATTGAGGACACAAATAATACTTCATTTTCTGATGCAACTCTGTACACCCGCCACTCACAGTTAACCATAAAAAATGGACACTTACTTGATCAAGATTTGAAAGGCTGTTAGGGTCCTGACTCAGACCTTGGTACTGTCCCCTGAGTCTGTCACCAGCAGCTATTTTCCTAAACTTCTTCAGATCCACAACATATAGTGCACTGAACAAAGAAGACCCACTTGTTACAACCAACCACGGAATACAACAGGAAAACTAAACCCAATGAATAATGGAACAGGCCACTAGCCAAATATTCCAGCTTTTTGTTGAAAAGGTATGCTGCAGCCCTACAGTGGAGTTAAACTGTGCTGCTTTAAGATCTCTAAGAAAGTCACTGCAAAATCTATCCTGTGCCATGCTTTTGTTACTGTTCCGTATTTGCCATCCAAAAGAAGTAATCTCAGACAAAAGATTTCTAGCAAATGCGGCAGTAATAAAAGCCATAGTAACTGCTAACTATTATTCAATGATATCCTGATGATGTCTTCAATGTTACAAGGGGGAAAAAATCCCAGAGGGTTTCAGTCCTTACAGTTCTTTTGGACCAGGACTGTAAAGAATGAAGCCGCCATCACTACACCCCAGCAGTGATGCACGAGCCGCTTTCTACAGGCTCCTCTTCCCTGCACGTCTTCAAATCACACTTCTCGCAGAGAAGAGAATGGAGTGCTCATTAGAAATGTCACAACGCACACAGTTCGACCTAAAAGGTCTACTTCGAGGAATTTATCCCACAAACATATCTGAGATATGAAAAATAATTTATTTATTCACTGCAACATGGTAGGTCATAGGAAAAAACTATAAATAACACTCATGCACTGGAATAATATGCAGCTATGAAAAGGAATCAGGTCTCTTTCTATTCACTGAGAAGATGTATATGACATTAAGTTAAAAAAAAAAAGCCAACTTACAAAATGTATAAATAGGTAGCATATTTTGTGTGAAAAAAGAATACACATTCACAGCTGTTTCTGTAAGAATTAAGAAAATCTGGAAAGACAGACAGTCAAAAGTTGGGAGGTTATCTGTTGTGAGAACAGGAACTGAGTAGGAAAGAGAGAGACAGGATTAGGACTTTTTTTTACACTGTGTATTTTATTTTATTTTATTTTTATTTTTTTGAGATGGAGTCTCTCTCCGTCACCCAGGCTGGAGTACAGTGGCGTGATCTCAGCTCACTGCAACCTCAGCCTCCCAGGTACAAGCAGTTCTCCTGCCTTAGCCTCCCGAGTAGCTGGAATTACAGGCGCCCATCACCACGCCCAGCTAATTTTTGTATTTTTAATAGAGACAGGGTTTTGCCCTGTTGGCTAGGCTGGTCTTGAACTCCTGACCTCAGGTGATCTGCCTGCCTAGGCATCGCAAACTGCTGGGATTACAGGCATGAGCCACTGCGCCCAGCCACTGTGTATTTTTTATAATTTTTATTTTTCAACCATACCAATGTATTACCTATTCACAATTTTAACCACACAAAATCAATTTTAGGAAAACCCCATCACGGTGTTAGGAGTGCTTCTTTTCAGTACCTGATATGATACTTTCGCCCAGCTAAATGACTGGCCCAGTACCCTGACTTCCAGAACCTGTAGCCGTCCATTTCTCTTCGGCTGTCACAGAAGGGAGTGTAACCATAAGGAGCACCATCCAAACTGAAATCTCTCAACTCTTTCAGATCTGTTCGGACAATCTGGAGGATATCGAGAGTCATTCGTTAAGCAACCATGCAGACAGCTCTCATGCCGTTTCCTTAAGATACAGAGTGGCTCGCTTAAGGCAGCATGGAAGGCTGCTCAGTGGTGAGTGGCACAGGGACTACCGGCAGATGGACTTTGCTTCCTCCACTTGTTAGTAGGTTGACTCACTAACATATAAGACGCTTAGCAAGGTGTGTGGGAGTAGGAATAAAACAAATTTCAATTGCTTAGGCTTTCTGTGCCTCAGTTTCTTCATCTATAAAATGGAGATAATGACAGTACCTATGTCATGGGGTTGTTGGGAGGATTATGTACGTTAACACATGGATGGACAGATGTAGAATAACGCATTGCCCATCTTAAGTACTCAACAAGGATTAAATGTGGCTATTAGAATCAGGAAGGCACACTTCAGGCTGAGCCAGTGGAAGAGAATTCCAAAGAGGTGAGTGAAGTCTCCGTCCCAGTGACTTTCACACACATTACATCCTTCCACTCAGGTGGCTGACTCAGGTTTCTGCCCGCTTGGGCTGAAGTGGAAGGCTGTGGGCAGAAATACATTTATGCTGTTGGAGTTTGTACGCTCTAAAATCACATGTTCCCTTTCATTAAGTTAAACCCTGACAGCTGGAAGAATATCCGGAGGTTCCCTATTGCCAAAGCCATGCATCCACTTAAGTTTCGTCTATTACCCATGACAATAACTCCTACCTTTTGGGCAGATAATTAGAGATGATGACAAGCACTGCTAAACGTTAATTTTCTAATTTTTAGTTTTCAAGTTAAATGAATTAAGTCAGATACAAAATTGCACACATCATGTTATCACAATGATGTTAAAAAGACAGAGAAAAAGATGTAAAGGAGATAAGCTAAATGTTTAAAAAGTGATCACATCTGTGTGATACATATTTCCATATTTTCTAAATGTAAAATAAGCATGTCCTTTTCCATAACTGGAAAAAAACAGCATTTAAAAAGAAGCAATTTGTTGCTTTTAATACAAACTGTCAAAACTTGGCCTTTAAGGGCCTACCTGATCAGCATCCACAAACAGGAACTTGTCGACAACTAGTGGGAAAAGCACATCCAGGAAGAGGATCTTGTAACCCCAGATGATACGCTGTTTTTCAGTCTGTTGATGAAGCCACCGGGGCCATTTGTACTGAACAAGCTCATACTGAAAATTGTATTCGTTTGCCATGTAAGGTATAAACTCCTGTTTTGAGACATGGGAACAACAAATAATCATTTCTTCTGATTAAGAAAACTGCTTTCATAATGTAAGCCAACCACCATGATACGGGACAAATAAAACACATTTACCAAAACAGTGGTCTTACAAAGACTGGCCCTGACCCACTCATGACTATAGAGAAGAACAGATATAAACCTGTGTGAAATCCCCATTTCTTTATGACTTCTGGTCACCACATGAAATCAGAGAATGTTCAAGAGAAGGATTTTAGATGTACATCTCTTTGTGTGTGTTTTTACCGCACATGAACTTTAAGTCCATTTGTCTGAACTTGAATTCAGTAAGGCATTTACTGAGCTTGATGACAAGCCTTCCTCAAGGCCAGATCTAATCCGGGGAATAACACTGCAAAGCCAGAACTCTGGACAAATATGTTGCCCTTTACGAATAAGTCTTTCAGATTCTAAGTACAAGCACCTTTAGGCGGCCAGCAGGAAAGTGCTTATCAAGGAGAATGGTTATTGAATATATTAAAAGTCATTTAGTAAATTCTACAGGAAAAAAAAGGATGCAAATAAATCAACTTAGATGACAAATACTGGCTGATATAAATAATGCAGAACGCATTCCAAGGACGTGTTTTGTTTGGCACAGAGGAAGCATGACTTCCATACATCATCTGGGAGTGGTTCATGCTCACACCAGTCATGCTCCTGAATGTAAACCATTGCTGTGCTTTCTAACTGAAAGCAAGCACGCAGGCTTCCGAGGAAGGAAACGTTCTCATAAGACACCGCTCCTAATAACAACAACAACACGCTCTCCTACTATATTATCCACGTTTTTAAACACAATTTAACTGTTTCCCTCAAACAGACCAATCTGGAAGAATAACCAAAATAGAAATATGCAACCAAATTAGGGTATCTTAGTAAATGGAAAATTTGCTAAAGTATACAGATAAAACAAAAGTCATGAAACATACACAGTAAATATCTCCTTAATAGGAATGTTTTCCCTTCCTCTGCGAAACAAACCTTAAATGTGGGGGACAAGTAATTCTTCAAGAACCAGAATTTCACAGGAGTCTTGGTATTCTTCAGCACGGATAGCATCATTATGCTGCCAAACAAAAGCAGAAAATTAATAATAGTTTTCCAATGGGATTTAACCTCCACATGATGCAGAGTCAATCATGAGACACCTAAATGCTCTTTATGGCAAAGTTAACTAATGGCTCAATTAGGCAGAGGGAGATGCTCAGTGATGGAAAATGAAAAATTGTACTTACTCCAGCTTATGAAGTTATCACTGAAAAGAAGGGGCATTCCTCACCTACAAAACTACACTTAACTGACAGAGGCAAATGTTTTAATTCTGTTACACCTCTAAATAAACTGCTTCATGAACTGATATGTTGGTTATGGTCCAGACGAACACTGGAGATGGGGGTAACTGACATCACTCTCCAAAACCCCTGTCACACACAGCAGCATCTGGTGCTGAGGGAAGAATGTGTAACCACAGCGCCTCCTGCAGCCTACACAGAGGTCCTGCTTCAGAGAGGAAGGCTACCAGCTCCCACCTCCTTACTCAGAAAACAAAACCACATTTATGAACCGAGGAATTTAATCAAATTCAGTTGTTATTAGTGTCACTATTTTAGGTAGGCTATTATTTCTTGGAAATAAGAGGGCTAAAAATATGAAAAATGACATTTTGATTTTCTATACTAGATCTGTAGTGAAAAATTAAGTGTGAACAGAGCCCTGGCAATGAGAAAAGTGACTCTCAGGCCTTCCTGACACTGTAACAAGGCACTCCCGAGTGCCTCTGGTCACCACTACATCAGTCAGCCCTGGCCTGTGGCCTCTTCTGCCTCTAGCTGTGTGACCTTAGAAAAGTCCCTTCACACTTGAGGCCTCAACCTGTTTATAAAATGGAAGTGTTCGTATGTAAGAACTAAGGTCCCTCCTGGCTCTAAAATCCTGTGAATCTTTAGAAGGCAGCGAAGTACCATGGTTCTGTTCTCATTCTATTCTCTATGTCAACCTCCTAATCTCTGGGTTAAGCAATGTTTGGCAGGCAGTAAACATTAGCACAGTCTATGAAGGTGTACAGTGATGTTAAAAGGCTACAGCCTTGTAATATCCAGAGGCACTCACTACATAGCTCAACTTCACAGAGATGATGGGATCGAAACAAATCCAATTATAAATGGCAAGCCAGTCACAATGCTCAGAGTGCTTCAAAGACACAGAAGTATGAGCAGAATCCCAGAAAACCCTTCCTCTCTAAATAAGAACACTGACAAATTCATTCATACATAATGAAATCATCAACAAGACTGACCGAAGAAATCTTTCGTAGAGATGACCAGATGCAACGGAGAAAATATTAATTATGTCATCTTTATCTTGCTTCATTTCCTCAGCCTTCTGTCCTCCTGTAAAGCCCCTATAACAATAAGAGTAAAAACAAGACTACTTGAAATACTGGTACAGACACACAGCCTTTTAAAGTAAGAGGAAAGAGATGGCGCTTCCCATCTTTCCCTAGCAGGTGAGCTGCAGCAGGAGCGGTTATGAAGCTTCCCTCACATCCTGGAGAGAGCACGAGACCGACAAAACCAACCTATGGGAAAACAAAAAGAATGTTCACTCCCTGACAGTGTCGCTTTAGGAAGAGACTGAACACAGGCTGCACCAGAATACAACTTACACAACGGGAAGTCAACTGAGCAGGGAGCAGTCAAATTTCCAAAGAGCAGGAACAGGTAATGAGAGTCACAAAGTATGGAGCAGAAGTAACTTCCCCATTAGGAGACACGAACCTCTTTTGGATTAATCAAGTGAAAATACTCATCTATGCCAAATATAAGTGTGAGATGTAGCTGCACAAAGTAGAATGTGAAAGGCCCAGACGGGATCCCAACATGCAAAAAGAAGGGATGGACGGTGCTAATATCTCAGTTTTTCCTTAAAAACATAACTCTTTATAATGTCAATTTACCATTTGAAGGAATCCCAAAATCCAGATTCATTCTCACTCGTTCCATCACTCAGCAAGTCTTCGTTCACCATATCTGCCTTCTTCTGAACCTGCAATCAAACGTGATAAACCTTACTCCCAGTATGTCTCATAGGCATAAAACTGCCTCTCACTGGATGTACACTGTGAGCCTGTCATCAACAGGGAATTATCAATCAATTCTCTCATAAACAGGCACGACCCCACCCAGAGTCTAGAAGGATTCAACAGAAGTATCTCCACCAGGACATTCACATCAAACCTTATGTGAGGAGACAGCAACCACTTTTAATGAGACGAACCCCACTTTCAGCTCGCAACATAGGCAGAAAGCCGCAAACGCAACTGTGCAGTGAAATCAGAAGCACGATTCACTGAGCCAACAGCTAGTTCCAGGGAAGAGTGTGGTGCTGGGGCGCTAGCTGTTGGGAGGGAGGTATTCCATGCTATGACCAGTTTTCAGATTCACTGGCACAAACAGGGGTTTCTTCTTGGCAGCACAGTGACCATTTTTCTGCTCGACTATGCATGGCCTATTCTAGGTTTCACTGTGTGTAATGATCATTTATTCCAGAATACACTATACTTGAATTTAAGGTACTAAACGCTTCAACATTCACAGAACGGAAAGTAGAAGTCAAAAGAAATTAAACAGGACTATCATTTTATTATTGAAAATTTTCATGGCCATTTCTCCCAATATTCTGAGAAGAGAATCATCAACAATACTATTAATTGTGGCTATATAAACAACATAGCATCTGTGAGAATATTTTATAGAAAATGGGGCATGTTCTGCACACTGAGATTACCCAAAAGGTACAATCTTCCAGTTGAGGAAAGCCACAAACTCACACTTACCAGGACATTTTGCCTTAAAGCAGTATCCGTGTAACTGCCATAGCAAATTCCAAAGACACTCTTGGGCTGGTTCCAAGATACATATTTTTACATGACAGCTGTCCAATAACAGAACGCCACCACTTTTACCAAACTCACCTTCACTTTAATAATTTTGCTTTTGAAGTTGTTGAGGACGATAACCACATCATCAGCATCAGGGGGAGAATCGGTGCCATCATGGCTTTGTGAGAAAAGAAAGGTCAATATTACAAGGTACAATTCTCAAAAGGCAGCAAATGCTCTCAGAGCATCTGAGTCCATCATCCTTCTCATAAAGGAGTTTTCCAGATCCAACTATCTTCTTGCTCCTTAAGCTCCTTCAAGCTGCACAGAAGCACGTGTTGAAATCTCTCTTTATATAAGGTGCATGCCCAAACCTTCTTCGTGAGTCCTCTTTCAAATTACCCATCATGCAGTGAGAGGAACCGATGTGTGGTAACCACATGGTGAGTACTAAACAAACACCTGTGTTCAGAAGCTCTGAGCCAAGCAGTGTCTTTGGTAAAGGAGTGCAGGGGGAACAGGACCCCTGAACCATTACTGGAACCACACTGCTTCCGTTTTTTTGTTTGTTTGTTTGTTTTTTGAGACAGAGTCTTGCTCTGTCACCCTGGAGTGCAAGTGGAGCAACCTCAGCTCAATGCAACCTCCACCTCCCAGGTTCAAGTGATTCTCCTGCTTCAGCCTTCAGGTAGCTGAGTTTACAGGCGCCCACTACCACATCTGGCTAATTTCTGTATTCTAGTAGAGACAGGGTTTCACCATATTGGCTAGGCTGGTCTCAAACTCCTGACCTCAAGTGATCCACCCTCCTCGGCCTCCCAAAGTGTTGGGATTACAGGCATGAGCCATCACACCCGGCCACTACTCTTTAACTGGAACAGTGTTGTAAAGAAAATCTGCTTGCTATTTCTGCCTGGAGGCAACAATCAGTCAACAACAGGCCCTGTACTCAACTCAGTGTCTATACGCTATGAGAAGAACTACAACAAACTCTATTTGCAGGCAGACAGGAGCAGAGGAAGAAAAATTAAATTTATGTTTCCCTATTAATCAACAGCAATGACTAAAATTTCCAGTCACCAAATTTCAAGGTGCGGAAGGTGATAATTCCAACATGAACTCACTGCATTTGCTGTCAGCTAGCAGAGAGTGGGGTTCTCAGACAAAGGAAGATTCTGCGGGGGGGAGCCCTGAACAGCTAGGAAGAGGAGGCACCACGCTCCTGGGAAGGGGAGGGCTGGCAAGGGCCACGGCATCCAAAAGGGAAGGAGTTTGGAAGTGCATCCAAAATTTTGTAAAACCTTATCTGAAGAAAATGTTATTTGGAAAAAAAACCTTCTACTGTTTACAATGGTGTTATTATAACACAGAATTCTTCTCTTTCCTAGGTAAGAACCAGGCACCAATCCACTGTTTCATGTGTGTCACTATGGAGCTAATTAAGGCAAGGATATACTATAGGGTGCTTCAAATGTGCCCTAATGGAAATCATCACCTAAACAAACTGGCAGGAGGTCTTTTCACACAGCTTAAAACTAATTTAAATTGTGTTAAGCAGAATTTATATCAAACTCTTTTAAAGGCAACATAATTATTTTTAAACTAATAAATATGTGCAGTACACCTTAAGGTAAAAGCTGGCCACAGAGGGAATGTTCTTACTATACCACCACAGACCAAGGAAGACCACACGAACAGCACGAAGTTTCCATGTACGGTGCATTTGCACATCACTCAGGGTCAACACACACACTCCCTGGGCAGAAAAGTTTGGCTGTTCTTTCTTTCTTTTCTCCTTTCTTCAAGTTTCTCATCTGCCTATCTATGAGCTGCATCACAGTGATAGAATAATCAGATTCTGGGATATTGTTAGCACAAAGGAATAATTAAAGAATAAAGCCTGACTATACTCATTAGCATCTATACCTCTTATTATCTAATTCCACTCTAACAATTCTTCTCTATTTAATTTCCTGGGAAAACCACGGTTTCATCACACATACAACTGCAAATTAAATTCAGGTTGCCTGACTGCCAGGGTAGAATTCAATTAGAGCTACTGCTCATTTCTAAATGTTCTGGGAAAATGTACCTGCATCACTTACTCCTACCTGTAAATTCTATAAATATCTTCAGAGCGTCCCTTCCTAAGTCTGAGGATCCAAGCTCCTGGGTTGGCTTTCAGCTGAAAGTAGCCCTAGGACAAGAAGAAAAGTCCAATGTTAGCTCTCTTCAAAACACCAAAATGCTATTTCTGAGGAACAGTTACTTCTATCTCTGAAATATCAATCAACTATAATGTGAATAACACAGTAAACAAATCAATGTAACTCTTAAAAAACCACAACTACACATTAAAAACTCTAGCACAGGCCAGGCGCAGTGGCTCACGCCTGTAATCCCAGCACTTCGGGAGGCCACGGCAGGTGGACCACTTGAGGTCAGCAGTTCGAGACCAGCCTGGCTAACGTAGTGAAACCCTATCTCTACTAAAAAAGTACAAAAATTAGCTGGGCGTGGTGGTGGGTGCCTATAATCCCAGCTACTCAGGAGGCTGGGGCAGGAGAATCACTTGAACCTGGGAGGTGGGGGTTGCAGTGAGCCGAGATCACACCACGGAACTCCAGCCTGGGCAGGAGTCTCAAAAACAACAACAAAAATCTGGTACAATAAAGGCCAGTCGCACCAAGAAATCAGGGAAGAATCAACGTGTGATGCATGAATTTAAGTGTCGCACTTCCAAAGAAAAGAAAAAGGCTGTCAGCTCGTGAGCAATCTATTTTCAGGAGCCAATTCAGTTATAGTATTCCAGCATGTTTTTTCTTTCGACATGTAATTCCAACCTACAAATTTAGCTGAACTAATGATTTCTATATTGACCAAATTCACCCCATAATGAATTTTAATCTCACTCTGTGGTTAAGAATGCTAACTGCTCCATCGTAAATTACAGGGCCCAAATTAACGTAACTACAATATCGCTATCTGATGAATAGATTATTTACCAGATTGGCCATAACAATGGTGTCCACGATGACCGGGTTGGCTGAAGTTCCTAAGGTAAACTGCAGTCCCCGTGGAGGCTGGCCTGTGGTGATGTCGTAGCAATGACCTTCCAGTAACAGGTACTCCAGCTCATACTCAGCAGCCACTATACTGTCCACCTGCAAGCCAAAATCCAATCACTTGAATGCACTCAGAGACAACATGAAGAAATCTGAAATGCATTATGCAAAGTAAAGGAAGCAGACTAAAAGGACTTACATAATATATGATCATATTTTAAGAAATTCAAGAAAAGACAAAACTATAATGACAGAAAGCAGATCAGTTGCTGCCTGAAACCAGGCGAGAGGAGGCTAATGTCTGCAAAGGGGTATAAAATAACTTTTGGGGTAATGGAAATGTTCTGCATCTTGGCTATGGTGGTAGTTAATGACTGCATACAATTATAAAAACTGGGTTGGAAAGAGAAAGGAGAAAAAAAATAACAAAGTTACTCTAAAAATATGAATGAGGATAAGACATTAAACGTTGAAAAAAATTAAAGACCTATATGCAAAGACATCCTGTAGTCACATATCAGTAGAAAAACTTGCACACAACATTCATAGCAGCATTATTTACAACAGCTAAAAAGTAAAAACAACCCAAACGTCCATTCGTGAAAGGATAAATAAAATGTGCTATGTCCATAAATGAAATATTATCTAGCAAGTTAAAAAGAATGAAGCATCGATACATACTACAACATGGATGAATCTTGAAAACAATCTGTTACGTGAGAGCAGCCAGCTACAGAAGACCACATTTGATTCTATTGAGACAAAATGTCAGAACAGGCAAATCCATAGAGATAGAAAGTAGACTAGCAGTTGCCAGGGGCTGGGGAAATGGAGAGTGACTGCTAATGAGTATGGGGCCTTTGCTGGGGATGCTGAAAACATTTTAAAATTACATAGTGGTGATGGCTGCACAACTCTGTGAGGACACTAACACCTCTCAACTGTACACATTAATGAGGACAAGCTTATGGCACATGAGTTCCACGTGAACAAAGCTGTTGTTTTAAAAATATCTTCCCTGAACACTGATGTCTCAGAGGCCCCCTAGACTGGGATTCAATCTGCTCTATTACACATGATTAGGTATTTGGAAGCAATGATAGTCTTACCTCTTCTAAATAAATATTATCAAGATCATATGGTGTTCTGACAGATTCTACCATCCAGCTTTCAGGTGTGTTCAAATTCAGAGTGAACAATGGAGACTGAGGCATATCCAAAAATTTTGCTATTGGACCCTTAGCAAAACTATTGTCTGAAGTGAAAGAAATCTCTGGTTCTAAGACATAACGGTAAAAGCTGAAATTGAAAAGGAAAGTGTTAGATATTTTTCTATGTGACAACGGTACTTGAGTGTACAAGCCCTCACACAGGTAAACAACTGGTTAAAACAAATTAGATTTGGAGGAGTACCCTTCCAGATTGGGAAACGTGTTTCCAGAACCATATTTGACCTAATGATGCCTCCTGTGGTTGCTACAGATGCAAGAAAAGGCAAACAAGGACAGCACTGAGGAGGAGGCCACTCTTTCACATGGATGGCCGTCAGGGTCACACTTAGGTCCTGGGCATTTTCCTCCCTTCAGGGAGGATTCATTTTTCTCTTTAAAACCAATTCCTAAAAGCTGATTGGACTCCCAGGCTAGTCCTGAAAACACTAATAATTTGTTTCCCCTGTACAAGAATAACGGTGGAAGCTGGGAACCCTTTGGTTACTTGCAAATGCTGTTTCAATCCACCTAGAAGCTAACCTATAAAACACAGCACACTGGCAAGTTAGAAATTTCCCACAGCCACAACACTAACTGCTTTTTGTATCACTTTTTTCATAAATAGCCATTCCTAAACTCATGACATTATACAGCTAAGCAAGCTTCCTCTAACATGTACATTCCAACTTGAAACGAATATTCTTCTTCTTCTTCTTTTTTTTTTTTGAGACGGAGTCTTGCTCAGTCGCCCAGGCTGGAGTGTAGTGGCGCAATCTCGGCTCACTGCAAGCTCCGCCTCCAGGGTTCCCCGCCTCCCGGGTTCTCCTGCCTCAGCCTCCTGAGTAGCTGGGACTACAGACGCCCGCCACTACGCCCGGCTAGTTTTTTTTTGGATTTTTAGTAGAGACGGAGTTTCACCGTGTTCGCCAGGATGGTCTCGATCTCCTGACCTCGTGATCCGCCCGTCTCGGCCTCCCAAAGTGCTGGGATTACAGGCGTGAGCCACCGCGCTTGGCCAATATTCTTCTTTTAAGATGAAAAGCACAAATGGGGCCAGGCGTGGTGGCTCATACCTGTAAACCCAGCACTTTGGGAAGTGAGGCAGATGGATCACCTGAGGTCAAGAGTTTGAGACCAGCCTGGTCAACATGGTGAAACCCCGTCTCTACTAACAATACAAAAACTAGCTGGGCGTTATAGTATGCACCTGTAATCCCAGCTAGTAAGGAGGCTGAAGCAGAAGAATCGCTTGAACCCGGGAGGCAGAGGCTGCAGTGAGCCAAGATCATGCCACTGCACTCCGGTCTGGGTGACAGAGCAAGACTCCATCTGGGGGAAAAAAAAAAAAAAAAAGAAAAGGCACAAATGCAAGCAGCCTGGATTAATGCCACCTAAATGCTACAAACACACTATGTTCCTAGAACTTCTGATTACAGTGAAATCTGGCAAAACTGAACATTTAGTAAATGACCATTTCAAACATGATGTCCACCTATAAATCCATCTGATCCTCCAACATGCAATATCAGACCTTGGATTCAGTACTATTCTTCAACTGTTTTCTTACATAGCATGTTTTACCTTTTTAAAGGCATGTCGGAAAGTTTGGATTGGCAGTTCATAAATACTCTCAGATTCATGTTTATCAGCTGAGCCAAAACCTAGAAGGAAAACCAGATGACAAAATACTTAGGATTTGTTTCTTCAGAAATTTATTATTTGACACTGAGATATTAATATCTCAAGAAAAGATATAAAGATAACAGCCATAGAGTCTGCACTGGAGAAACTTCTGGAAAACACAACTCTACTGCACAATCTACATCACACAGACATAGGACGTAGCCAAAAATAATGGGAAGTAGGCTGCTGCAGCTCACTGCTCCTCACACAAAGGCAGTTCCTGCGGGGAAGCAGCAGGCAGATCGTGGAAAAACCACAGGTCTCAGAGTCACCACTGACATGCCAAACGGTGAAAAAACAGAGATACCAACACTCACAAAAAAGGTTAGGGATTTATTCGGCAATGAATGTTGGACTGACTGTCTCTGTCAAAGCTCTTTTAAATGTCCTAAAATTGTAACACACTATATATGTCTAAAACACATGCCAAAACAAATAATCCATGGCAGTTATAAAAAAGGAAAAATGAAAAAGCATATTTATTTTACCTCTTTGCCATTATAAATTAAAATACAGCACAACTTAATTCCAGGATGTTTTACTGTAAATGAGGATGTTAATCACTTTTTTAAATTACATGAGGCAGCCACCCACATTTGCACCAACGTTCCAGGGCTGTGAAGCTGTTTCAGAGCCACTGTCAATCTTTGTGAAGACTGCTCTGCCCTAGAACCCCATATAGCATTGTCCAGTGCCTGCTGAAGGTAACTCAAGGAAAATGAAGCTCTCAGTGAATTTCAGAGCATGTGACAACTTCAAACAAAGGTGATGTGCACTGCCTGCACAGCGTTCCTACCAAGAGCAAGGGAGCAAGTCTCTGTGCTTCTCTGGTGACAGGGTCAACGACAGCCACGACATCAAAGTACGTCTCCCCTTCCTTCGGCCTCAGTTTAATTGCACTGAAAGATCAAAAGGATAAAACATTAACCTGGAGGACACAGGAAACAAAAGCTTTTTTTGTACAATATAACCTTCAACCTTCTTAGCATTTCAAAGAACTTTAGATCTAGAAAGACTAGACCTTGATAATGGCCAACTATATGATTCTGTCTATCCCAAAGATTGCAAAACCTTAATAATGGATCTGAAATGGATTGAAAGGTCCATGGAAAGAGAGGAAGAACAGCTTGAAATTTTATTTAACCAAAAACTGAGAAAAGCTACTGAAGTTAGCTTGTGATAGTCATTAAACATTATGCCAATTTTTACTTCTTGGCAAGAAGAGTACGAAGAGAAAAGGAATAAATCAATTTTTAAAAAATAATAAAAGAGCATTCCAGAAAACCTGCAAAGCAAAGAAAAAGGAAAAATATAATCACAAAATATTCACTATCTCAGCCCACTTAGCTGCATCTCTATGTAATCCTTTCTAGATCCCTGTATAAACATTAGTTGTAGATACAGATTAGCAATTTCAAAACAGTTTCCTTCCATCTCCCACTACTGTAGCATAAAGATTTCCACATGCTGTTACACAACAAGCACCCTGAGTAAGAAATAATACGCTATTTTCCAAATGAAGCTGTCAGAGTTTACTCCAGCTTTTCTTTACTGCTGGACATACAGATGGCTTCCAACCTGTAAACAATTTGTACGACCAACTTTCTCCACATTTGGAAATTTCTTTAGAGTCAAGGAAGTGCTAGACATGAGATGACAGAGTCAAAGGATACAAATACTTTTGTGGCTAATAAGTATTGTCAAGCACATTTCCTGAAGAACTAAACAAATTTACAAGGCCAAAAAATAAATTTCACCATATCCTTTGTCAGCATTAAGTTATAGATATTTTGCCTGTTGTTTTCCTTATTTACTTTTTTAGAGACAAGGTCTCACTCTGTGGCCCAGGCTGGAGTGCAGTGGTGTGATCGTGGTTCACTGAAGCCTCTAATGTCTGGGTTCAAATGATCCTCTCAACTTAGCCTCCTAAGTAGCTAGGACTACAGGCACATGCCACCATGCCGGGCTAATTTATATTTTTTTGTAGAGATGGGAGTCTCACTATATTGACCAGACTAGTCTCAAACTCCTGGCCTCAAGTGATCCTCCTGCCTTGGCTTCTCAAAGCGCTGGCATAAGCCACCACACCTGGTCCTTGTCTCTTTTTTGTTTTGTTTTTAAAGACAGAGTCTCGCTCATTCACACAGGCTGGGAGTACAGTGGCATGACCTCAGTTCACTGCAACCTCCACCTCCCAGGCTCAAGCAATCCTCGTGCTCCAGCCACCAAAGTAGCTGGGATTACAGGCACATGGCACCATGCCCAGCTAATCTGCGTATCGTCAGTAGAGATGATGTTTTGCCATGTTTGCCAGGCTGGTCTTGAACTCCTGGCCTCAAGTGATCTGCCTGCCTTGGCCTCCCAAAGCACTGGGATTACAGGCGTGAGTCATCATGCCCAGCCCCCTTGTCTGTTCTTAACTGAACGGTAACTTCCTGTTGCATGGACTCCCTGTGAAGTCACACTGACTTTGGTGACTTAAAAGGAGCAGGGACCTCTAATGAACTAGTTTAAAAGGACTCAACTTGAAAGGATTTAAAATTATACCCAATTTTTGAAAACCGTTAACTGTTTAAACCATTATAGTTTGTTTGCTCTGAACAATACTGTAATGTGGTTACGATACTAACCACTACTTTTATTTTTTTACCAAACAACATTTACCTAAGTGGAATGAATACAAAAGAATACCACAAAACAGCATAACCAAGAAAACTGGAAACAATTTACATGCTCACGAAGGTTATTTCACATCTTAACTGCTTTGGAAATAACCATCAGAATAACTTTGTGACCGTGTTGAGGTAAGTGCTTTCAATCTCTGGTATTATTAACAATTTCAGATTAAATCCACTGCCGGTGATTATTCTTCCAATACAACAAAACTTCTGTTACTCTAACACAACTGTTCTCACTGTGCGGCTCCAGAGCAGCGGCATCAGCTTCCCCTGGGCATCGGTGAGCAGCAAGACAGGATCCAACCCAGACTTACTGAATCAGAAACTCTGGGGACGGGTCCAGCAATCTGCATTTTAACAAGCTCTCTAAGTAAAACCCACATTTTGAGAGCCACTGCCCTAATATAATTTGCACCTCTCTGTTATTCTAGAATTCTAGAAGGAAAAGCTCATTAGAAAATAGCATTCTACAAAGGCTCACAAGGGAACCAGAGAGTCTCAAACAGGACTCTACACAAGAGGGTAACCTCAAGTCACGCCTGCCCACACCAGGTTTGGGGTAGAGTTTCACACATGTTCACATTCCGAGCCAGTAGTGTTCTAGGTGATCAGCAGCAGGCACACCAGAAATTGACCCTGTGAGCTCCTTTACTCACCCCACATCTCTAGAGCAAGAAAAAGGGACTAGAAAAAAAGCAAGGAACGAGGAGTATTTGTGTGGAAATGGAAACAATATGAACAACATTATGTTTAAGTGTATTCACTATATTGATCAAAGACCAGAATAAAACTGAAAGTGACAAAGACAGGAACGAGATTTGGAGATTACACACATTTGCCTAGGGTGCGTAGAGTAAATGTCGAAGAACACTATGCACACGAAGAACACCCGTGTGCATTAATGCTGCTGACTAGCATTAATGCACACGGGAATCCCCCAGGAGCAACCTGTTAAAACGCAGACGCTCATTCCTCAGGACTGGCGTGGGTCCAAAGCCCACATTTCCAACAGGCTCCCAGACAATGTCTTGCTGCTGCTCCATGGACCACACTTTGAGGGCAAGAATATACATAACTGACGGTTCAGATCTTTCTATTTCTAGCATAAATGAGAAACTCCTGAGTTAAATGTAATAAACATTAATTTAACTGACACAACTCCCAGTAAGAGGAATTTCTCTAATAGTAATTATAATTTGTCTCATAATAGAATTTATAATTAAGGTATTTTAATTATACAAAACATGGAGACCCATGGAGAAGAAGGTTTCTATAAAGGGAAGAGGTCTTTGCTCAGGACTCGCTACCTCTGACAAGAAGGGTAAACAAGACGGCAGGTTGATTCGGAAAGGTTTCCTCCCGCTGGTGACTAATGAGTTACTACCTGAGAGTTCACAAAACCTTGAGAAAATGGGTGCAATCTGGGTGCTAATGGCCAAATTCCACAAGGATTATCCAGGAGCCATAAGAATCTTCACCCACTGCTGACACAAAAAACTAGGACACACAACTAGAGCAAACAGAGGGCCTCCATTCCAGCCTACAATCATCAAATGATCTGACCACACAAACCTCATCCCCACAAGGATAGGTCATGAGAAAACACAGGTCCACTAAACCAAAGTCCAATCCATGCCAGACTAATCAGGTCAGAATCACAGACGAGTAGGACACAGGCCTCTATATCTAAAGCCTCCCTGGGGATTCCAAGGCACAATCAGTGTACATGTATATACTTGCCAGCTACGGCAAAGGCTACATACATTACTGTGCAGGGCTCTCTCCTAGAAACAATTAAATCTAATCATGAAGAAGCAACTCAGACTGTGAGATATCCCATAAGACAACTCTCCTGGACTCTTAAAAAATGTCATCGTAAAAGACAAAAGACTAGAAAAAAAAATGGCAGAGAACTCTTCCAGATTCAAGGAGACCAAAGAGACACAACTCTGTAATATGTAATCTGGACCAAAACAAATACAAAAAACAGTTGTAGAAGGTCATTACAAAGACACCGGAGACATGTGAATAGAAATTGTTTTTTAATATTACTATATCAAGGTTCCATTTCTGAGGTCAGCTAACAGTACTGTGGAGAAGTCCTAGCACTCAGGATACACATGCGGGAAACGTCAGACATGTTATGTCAGGATGTCTGCAATGTATTTCCAAATGGCGCAGGAAAAAGTATGACCATGTGTGTATGCAAACATACAAATAAACTACTAATGTAGTTACTATAAGTACTACACAAACACACACATGCAGACACACACACACACCATGCACACGTGCAGATGATGGAGATAAAGCAAATGTGACACACTAACAACTGGTGAATCTAAGTGAAGGGCATTTGGATGCTCATTATATTAGTCTTTCAACTATTTCTAGGTTTTAAACTTTTCAAAACAAACAAGTGAAGAACAAAAAGGCAAACTCCTTCATTATGCTAAGCTTATTTAAAACAAAAGTTTTCGGCCAAGCACCTTGGCTCACGCCTATAATCCCAGCACCTTGGGAGGCTGAGGCAGGTGAATAACTTGAGCCTAGGAGTTTGAGACCAGCCTGGGCACCACAGTGAGACCCCATCTCTATAAAAAATACAAAAATTAGCCAGGCATGGTGGCAAGCACCTGTGGTCCCTTCTACACAGGAGGTTGAGGTAGGAAGATCACCTGAGCACAGAAGGCGGAGGGTGCAGTCAGCTGAGATCACGCATCTTAGCGCAGAGGACAGATTAAAACCCTGTTTTTTATTAAAAAAAAGTTTTCAATAAAAGATGAACGAGACAAGTACTTTAATAATCTGTTTATTTTATTATTATTATTATTTTGAGACAGAGTCTTGCTCTGTCTCCTAGGCACAATCTCTGCTCACTGCAACCTCCACCTCCTGGGTTCAAGCTATTCTCCTGTCTGTCTCCCGTGTAGCTGGGATTACAGGCATCTGCCACCACGACTGGCTAATTTTTGTATTTTTGTAGAGATGGGGTTTCACCATGTTGGCCAGGCTGGTCTCAAACTCCTGACCTCAGGTGATCTGCCGGCCTCAGTCTCCCAAAGTGCTGGGATTACAGGCATGAGCCTCCATGCCCAGCCAATCTATTTTTTTGTGAGACAGGGTCTCACTCTGTTGTTCAGGCTGGAAGTGCAGTGATGTGATCATGGCTCACTGCAGCCTCTACCTCCAGAGTAGCTGGGACAACATGCTCATGCCACCACACCCAGTTAATGTTTTAAAATGTTTTTGTAGAGATAGGTCTCCCGTTGTTTGCTGGTCTCGAGCTTCTGGGCTCAAGCAATCCTCCCACGTTAGCCTCCCAAAGTGCTGGAATTACAAGCATGAGCTACCCTGACCTGCCTTTGTATATACTTGAATTTAAGAAAAGTACAACTGCTCTGTTTAATAAATGCAGTCTGTTTTCTACTGCAAGGGTGCACTAAGAGTTATTTCAGATTTAGTTAGAAATAAATGTCAGTTTTCATGCAACGAGATTTGCATATGAATTTTATCTATGAATGCAAATATATGTATTATAAACTGCACACCAAACAAATGTTCGATTCCTATAAGAACTTACATATAAATCTTATATGGTAAAATGAAGGAGCTGAGGTAAAGGCAAATGTAAGAGTTTAATATTCAAGAACATGCACAAATTCAACATTAATTCTATACCTGTGTCTGTCTTCAAAAAACTGGTACTCGATTCTTGCATCTCCTTTGGGTTGTGCTGACAGGAGAGCATCCACCTTCATTACCAAGTCACTTGCCCTGAAAGAAGGGGTCAGAGAAATCTTAGCATCTTTTTAACTGAAAGTTTTCCAATTATTGCCAAACACATCATCAGCCCAAATACTGAATGCTAACAAGATGGTTTGAACCAGGTATAAAGTCTGTACTGACAGGACTAAGAAAGAGTGATTAGTAGCATAACCTTGGAGAAGTTACTCATTTTCCCACACGTGAGATGGAGACAGCACCCACTCTGCATGACTCCAGTAAAACTGCATAAAACTCTGTAAGGCACCTAGCTGAGGCCCTGCCCCATTACAGGCTCTCACTATTATTTACATTCTCCCTTGTCCTTTTAAAACTATTACTTTTTATGACTATTAGAGTAATAATTCACTGGAAAATAAACACAAAGGCAAAAACTGAAATTACACAATATCAAGAAATAAGGCTCCGATATTTTGGCTTATAATTCTATAGTTTTAAAAACATAAACAAATTATACTAACCGACGGCCTGCTTTTTCACTTAAAACATATTATAAAAATCCTTTCCTTGGTTAATAAATACAGTGGGATTTCAATATTTTTGCTTGTTTGTTTTAGTCAGGGTCTCACTCTAGTTGCCCAGGGCTCGATCTCAGCACCCTCGAGCTTCCAGGCTCAGGTGATTCTCCCACCTCAGCCTCCCGAGTGTCTGGGACTATAGGCGTGCACCACCAGGCCCAGCTAATTTTCATGTATTTTTAGTACAGACAGGGTTTTGTCATGTTTCCCAGGCTGGTCTTGGACTCCTGGGCTCATGCAATCTGCCTGCCTTGACCCAAAGTGCTGGGATTACAGGCGTGAGCCACCGTGCCCGGCCTATTTCAATATATTTATGACTGCATAATGTTATATTTATGGACACAAAATAATCTAAATATTCAACCAACCAACTATTGAACATCTATGTTGTTTCTAATTTCACTATTATAATCAACACTGCAGTAAACCACTATTGTCCCTGCCCCTTCTAAAACTGATTTCCAACTGAAAAAGATCTTGAACTAAACCTGAAAAAAAAAAAAACTCCAACTTGCTGAACCAAACACTAAATCCTGAATAAGAATTTTAAAAGAGCACTTGCGAAATGTATTTGAACTGTAATTAAGCCCATACATTTTCTTTGAACCCAGCAAATACATCAAATTAACTATTTTGGTTCAACTTCTCAATATAGATGCCAAATATATACAATACAGGCCATTCTCTTGCTGTGATGGGTCACAGGGTTACAAAACACGTCAAGGGGCACTTGGTTACGTGGACTGGGGTGAGCAGGCCAACAAGAAACTCCCTGAAGGCTGATGAAGTACAATGATCAAAGTGTACAGAGCTAAGCTTCAGGGCAGCCATGGGGATGCAGACTGGGTCATGAATGAAAGCTGTGGCTGTCACGGGGAAGGGGCCACTCCAAGGTGGAGCAGCTCTGGCACTAATGAAAACCCGACGCAGACAAGGTAATTTTGGGAAGCCTAAGAGTTTTAGCATTCGTCTTTTGGCCCCATGACTACCCGATTTCCCTAAATTCACCCAGGAAAGATAGACAGCCATCTCTCGTTGGCAAAAGGCAAGTCTTCAAAGCACAGTCTGGCAATTACATCACCCAAAAAGACTCCAAGGAGCTCCCTGCAATGGTCCAACAGCACGCCACACCAAGCCTATGCCTGTGACATGGCTGCTTTGAGTCACAAGGACCTCCTGGCCTACATCAAGGGAAGCGTTTCACAGGTCGGGACAAGGGGCATCACTCAGGAGTCACTGAGGTAAGAGGGATCCTCCTTATCTGTAGCCCCAGTACTGGCCAAAATGAGAAAAGATTTCTTCCCAGGTCATACAAGACATGGCAACAGCTGACTCTGACAGCTATCCAAGTCAACACTTCTCTAAAACATGCTCTTGAACTCTGTAGTATGAGGACGTAAGAAAAAAACTCAGTAGAACTTTTTTTTTTTTTTTTTGAGACAGAGTCTCACTCTGTACCCAGGCTGGAGTGCAGTGGCGCAATCTCGGCTCACTGCAACCTCCCGAGCAGAACTTTTAACTTTTATGTCCTCCAACTATGCATCAAAGAACACATCTCCACAGAACGGGAGAAAATGTTTACAAATCATGTATCTGGTAAGAAAGTGACATCCAGAATGTATAAAGAACTGCCACATCTCAACAACGAAAAACAACACAATTAAAAATGGGCAAAGGACTTGAATAGACATTTTCCCAAAGATATATAAACGGCCAATCTGCACATGACAAGATGCTCAGCATCACCAATCATTAGGGAAATGTGAATCAAACCACAAGGAGACAGCACTTCATACCCACGAGGGTGGCTATTATGAAAAGCAAACAAACAAACCAACCCCTCCCCCCACCAGAAAATTACAAGTGCTGTGAGGATGTGGAGAAACCGGAACCCTGAGCATTGTCAACAGGAATGTAAAATGGTACAGCCACTGTGGGAAAGGTATTGTGGCTCCTCAAAAATTAAACACAGAAATAGATCTTCCAACTACCCAGTTATTTGATATTTAACGCAGAATCTACGTATACATAACTATGGACTCCAGGGTTCATCCAAACAATTCATTTTCTTCCATTAAGAGAAATAACACACTAAAATAATCAGCTTATAATAATACTGACAGAATTAAAATTAAAAAACCAACAACAACCAATTCATCACAGCTTTGAAGATACAAGGGAAACAACTCAGTATTCTGCACTGGTAAATAAAAGAAAGATTTAAACTGCCTTTCCTTTCCTGAACACAATAAAACTGAAGGGTAACCAAACAGATAATGAGGAAAAGTATCATTTTACATAAGTATTCCAGGTAATAAATAAACTAGTCTCTTTACTTCTGCATATATTTGAAATTTTCCACAACCAAAAATCATAAAAATAAAAAGAGAGAACTAATTCCGTTCTTTAAAGAGTACCCTACAAAATAAATTATCTTGTTTCAACAGCAGCATACATTAAAACTGGAATTGAAGAGTACTGTTAGATTTTAAAACTGGAAATAAAACACCTTGGGATATGTAGTATGAGAAACAACATACAATCCTAACTGATCAATGAGGAAAGTCCAATTATATAACCCCGTAATTCCTCGTACGGCAAAACTTACACATCTTCTTCTACCCGAAGCTGTTGAATGTGAGATTTTATTTTCTGTCCTGAGGTTTTTAAGATGATATTTTCGAGGAGGTGGAAATCGTCTTGATTAAAGAGCTCACTATCCTCCAGTGGCCCAATGATCTGTGAAGGACAGAAGAGCGGGCGCTCAGAGCTGGAAGGCTGCCTGCACTCAGCAAGCTGGCAAGGAACCCTCTGGTGTCCTCAGGCTATCTCATATACCAGATCACCCTAAAGACCTGAGACAGGTACATGTCTAGATAAAATCAGTGAAATAATAGAAAGTGAAGCCCAAAACAAATACTTGTAGTTATTTACTTATCAATTCCTCAAGGACACAGTGTAAACCTGTGTGCATCACAGTATGTTACAGTAAGCAAACTCCAAAGTAAAATAAAATCGTAACGTAGTTTTCATTAATTCTCCCTGAATAAAAACAACAAAGACTACTTTATGTACAAAGGCCGTACCGCCTGACTTTCTGAGAGCCACCACACTCTCACCGCCTCACACAATCGCAGGACACAAATCCACAGCAGGAAGGCTCTATCATACGGGGATATTCGTCTGTGTCAAAAAGCACAGCTCCTTGGAAATAGGAGGCAGAAACATCAACGGCACTTCATAAACCCCAATCACCTTTGAAAAAAGAGTGGCTCTGTTTGAAGAGTTTACTAGCTTCAGAGGAGAATGCTGCAAAGACTGTTCACGGATCTAATGTGAAGTCAAGCTTGACAAATTCTCACCCTTCCATTGCTGATCACTGCCCTCTGTCCCTTCTTCAGCTTCAGAACATCCCTGCAGTACACGGCATGAGACAAAATGAAATCCATTTTGGAAGACTCAAAGACCTCTTTAAAAAGACTGAAATCCATTCCCTAGGAAAGTAATCATTATTAAGGAAAAATGGTCGTTATTAAGCAAATCATATAAACAAATAAACACAGTGAATAAACCATAAAATTTTCTTTCTCTGGGAAGTAATAACTAATTTTCATAATTAAGATGTGTCAATTTTCCAGTCTCCCCGCCATCTCCCTACTACTTAGAGTAACTGCTATTTCCTTATCTTTTCCTGTGATTTGTTCGACTGGCAGACTATTCATCATTCCTTCACTCTGCATTTTTAAATCTTGCTAATTTCCAGTGACAGCCTCTTTTCCTAACTGAAACGTCAAATAGTGTATACTCATCATTCTGTAAAAAATTTAAAAACTACAAAACTGTGATAAGTAACAAAATATAAATGAATAAACACAGGCTTATTCTGGAAACACATCAAGAACACATAAGCCTTGAACCCGTAACTGGCTCACAAGTTGCTCTATAAATAAGCCATATTGTCTCTTTTAAAAACTGTGCCTAACAAATGGCCCCACGCTTAAAACTCACAAAAGCTCAAATCATGCACCGCACGAAAGCTAGGCAAGGTTAAAAGCAATAAAGGGAACGTGACAGAATTATTTCTTGGAAATATTCTTCCAAATTAAAAAAGAATTCCCTGAGACTCAGGACTAAAATGACAAATCACGATCATGAACGGACCATGGAAGCTGTAGTGGGTTCTGTCTGTTCTGTCTGCTTCCGCGGCAGACAGAATGGGGCAGCCTCATGAGAGGCTCGGAGCCTTACCCCAACAGAGAACTCTGCAATGTCAGCTCCTGCAGCCAGGGCCTCTGCAGCCCCCTCCTTGGCCATTTTGGTGATGAAGTTCTTAGCAGCGTTGGAAGTCTGAGTTTGGAGAGCTGCCCAGATTGCTCTGGAGATCTGAGTGTTCTCGTAGCTTATCTCTTTGGCAGGATTATTGATCATGCTTATTCTAACATTGTTACTGGATTTCTGTTCACAAAATGGGAAATGGGAGTCATATTGTAGATATTTTTGAACTTAAAAAGCAGCATTAACATCGGTCATGTTCAATAAGTAGCAAATAATATCTCTCTTAAAAGTCTCAGGCCGGGCGCAATGGCTCACGCCTGTAATCCCAGCACTTTGGGAGGCCGAAGCGGGCAGATTACGAGGTCAGGAATTCAAGACCAGCCTGGTTAATAGAGTGAAACCCCGTCTCTACTAAAAATACAAAAAATTAGCCGGGCGTGGTGGCGGGAAGCTGTGGCAGGAGAATCGCTTGAACCCGGGACGTGGAGGTTGCAGTGAGCCGAGATTGCGCCACTGCACTCCAGCCTGGGTGACAAAGCAAGACTCCATCTCAAAAAAAAGAAAAAACAGTCTCGCCCAGGCACAGTGGCTCATGCCTGTAATCCCAGCACTTTGGAAAGCCGAGGCAGGCAGATCACGAGGTCAGGAGATCGAGACCATCCTGGCTAACATGGTGAAACCCTGTCTCCACTAAAAAAATACAAAAATATTAGCCAGGCGTGGTGGTGGACGCCTGTAGTCCCAGCTACTCGGGAGGCTGAGGCAGGAGAATGGCGTGAACCTGGGAGGTGGAGCTTGCAGTGAGCCGAGATCACGCCACCGCATTCCAGCCTGGGCGACAGAGCAAGAATCTGTCCCAAAAAAAAAAAAAAGTCTCAAGCAGTTCTCTGCATTCAGAATAAAATTAAAATGCCATCATCAAGCACTCAAAACCTTACATGAAGTGGCCCCCAGCCCACCTTTCCAACTTCATTTCTTACCACCCCCGTAAATATAGCATAAATTACAGACCCTCAGAGTCCCATCTCTACCCAACACATTCTGTATTCTTCTACCACACTTGTGTTAGAAGTGTTTTCAGTGCTCTGCTCAAACCCTTCTTCATTCACATGGCCTTCCCAAAACAGGGCTCGTACCAATAACATAAGCAACAGAAATTTATATTTGGGTGTACCAAAAGACATACAAGGATATTCGTCGCAGCAGTCTTAGAATAGCACCAAGCTAAAAACCCAGCTGTCCTTCAAATAACTTCAACAAACAAAACTTTGTGGTACAGCCATACGATGTAATACTACAGAACGAAAAAGGATTATTATATACACCTACCTGTAACAACATGAATAAATCTCACAAAAGATTGGGGAAAGACGACAAACACAAATGAAATTGCATAAGATTCCATTTTACTAAACTAAAAGATAGGCAAACCTATTCGCTAATATGAGAAGCGGGAAGAGGGGTAGTGTCTAGGCACAAGTGTGGGAGGGCTTTCAGGAATTTGAGAATTCTCTATTTTTTGACCTGAGTGGTGGTCACAAGAGTGTGTTCTCTTTGTGACACTGTGTATCCTATGATTTGAGCACTTCTTGTGAACCTACATTTTACTTCAATTAAAATAGTTATTAAAAAATGCAACTCTCCTTCCCCATTCTCCCACCTTACCACCATGTGAAGATTTATGCATTTGTGTTAGAGTGCCTTTCACATATAACTACTGCCCTTAGCTAGAACTGCCCTGATCTAACTTCGAATTGACCACAGCATTTGGTTCACTCCTTGAACAATAAAGGCACTCGGCACATGAGTGAAACTGAAACCACCTGGATAGTTCCTTATTTCAGTAAGCCTCCCCAGGTATAGGGTGGAAGGGGGACCATGAGGAGGGTTGTGAGGCATGGATGAAGACGCAAACTGAAACAGCTCAGGAAGAATAATTTTGCCATCTCATCCTCCAACAATGACACTCTCCAGAACAATCAGCTGCTTCCCAACCACCTGCCACTGCCACTCACTCAAGCCCAGCTATTCACGGCAGCGTATCTTTTCAGAACGTCTATGTGTGTATCCCTCAGTGCATCTGGATCTACTTCTACTAAACACACACACTACCATTCCTGTGTGCTACTACCCCCACGTCCAGACCTCTGGCGTGGTGAGGACCCCATCTCCCCGATACAGCAGACAACACAATTGTTGGAGCAACTCTGCTCCAAGAACATGAACAGGCATGTGATAAAACTTGTCTATGATGAGGATCTCGCTATTTATTTTTTTCTCTGTAAGAATCTACCCCGTTCAACAAAGCCTGGATACTGCAGTCTTAGATCTCTTTTCTTGAGAGCTGGCAGAGCTCTATAGATACGATGCTCCGTTCCCTCGAGCATTAAGAAAGCAGGACTCCGAACTCCCACTGAACAACCCAAGCCGCACAGCGACGCCCATGAGGACAGCTACAGCTGCAAACGAAAACATAAAATGAAGTCACAGATACTTGCCTGATGTTTGATGGCATCATACAGTAACTGCCGTCCAGAAGGGCTATCAAAATCCCCAACAATCCAAAAAGTGACTGGCCTAATAAAAGAATCATCTGTAGAAAAACAAAAACAGTTAATTGAGTTGGAGGAGAAAAGCACATTCTGTGTTTCAACGTTCTGAAAATGAAATTGACCAAATAATTTGTGAGAACCATGCAAAAAGAAGAAAATGACAAGCTTAATAAAGATAGAAGAAAAACTGGTAAACCTTTACTATAATGAAAGCAGGGGAATCTTCCCACAGAATTTAGTTACAGACTAGGAACATGCACTGATTAATTCTACTGTGGTCTGGGCATCTGTTAGCATGTAAAATGAAAAACAGCCTTTGAACATGTGGGTAACATATTGTCATTTTTAATCATATTAATTTGTTATTTTCTGAAAATAATTCTTCGCAAATGTTTATACAGAATGTATCTACATTGGCCAGGTGCGGTGACTCATGCCTGTAATCCTAGCACTTCAGGAGGCCGAGGTGGGTGGATCACTTGAGGTCAGGAGTTCAAAACCAGCCTGGCCAACATGGTGAAACCCCGTCCCTACTAAAAATACAAAAAATTTAGCTGGGCGTGGTGGCACGCGCCTGTAATCCCAGCTACTTGGAAGGCTGAGGCAGGAGAATCACTTGAAATCACCTGAACCCAGAAGGTGGAGCTTGCAGTGAGCCGAGATCATGGTACTGCACTCCAGCCTGGGTGATGGGGCAAGACTCCGTCTCAAAAAAAAAATAATAATAATAATAATCTACATTGATATAGCTTCCTGTTACCCACAGATTCCAGAAACAGTACAATTAAGTGTTGATAAATTCTAAACTACAATGGTCGCAGAAATCAAAGAAGAAAATTAAGAAATAGAACATTTTGAAGTTTTAAGTTACCATAGATTTCCTTGGAAGACATTCCTGGACAAAGGTAAAGAGAAGAGAGTAGAAAAAAAGAAAGTATCATTTCTGTAATGAATGCCTACTGTAACAGTCAAAAGTCTAAACAATGGCTAACATGGTCTATGGTTCTTCCTGCTGCTTAGTCCTGTCGGCATCATGGTGCTGTCCCAGTACCCTAAGAAACAGTTTCTTTAAAGAACCAAATGGAGTACTCACTTGTACTTTACATATAGCTGGGAAACCAGAACTTCTCTCAGGGAGAAACCACAGCGGGGATTTAAAAAGGCGGTAAAAATAGCTGCCTTAAAAGACAGCCAGTGCTTTTTTGAAGCACTGACCCAAAGGGGACAGAATCTGTCCACCACTAACGGGGCGTCATTTTACACAATCTTAGCCTAAATAAATACCTCTACCTAAAATCAGCTTCAAAGATTATACAAGGCTTTCTAAAACCAACTTTATCTTATAAACCCCAAAATAATATTAACCCTGTACTGTCATTTTTAATCCATTAACCCACTTTTATATCACAAATGTTTTTCCATTTGAACTATGAAATATTTTCCTTTTGACTAAAGTCAAAACGCAAAACAGGTAATATGAAATTTATGAAGACATTTGAAGTTTTAAACAAACGTATATTTTCAACAAATATACAAAGAATTAAATTTTAAATAGATATTTTCTAGACTCAAAGCACTATAAGAAATAATAAGAAAAATTATGAAGTCTCTCCCTTTTTTCTCTTGATTTGCACACTAAGATGAATATGCAAATACTTTCAAAAAAATGTTGAATGCAAGATAATAAGCCTCAAATGGATTACCTTTCTTTGTCAGATAGTTCATACTATTGGCTACAGCAGCAGTCTTGCCTGGGGAATCCAAGATAGTAAATCTAGCATAATCATCCACAAAGAAGTTATCTGGGAGAAAAAATGAAATACATATATATTAGTTCCAGTCCAATCTATTCTTAATATTCAACTGATAACCGACTTGATCATCATATAAGATTTATAGAAATGCGTGAGTGAAGTATATTAAGTTCCATGTTTACTGAACAACTTCACAGCATGGCCCCTATCCCTATTGAAGTCGCACATCAAAGACACAAGGCTGATGAAAACATACATATCTCACACAGCTATCATATAAGTACGTGTCAGTTTAATGGTTGAAATTCATCCCATTCCCATTCCTGTCACTTGTCAACTGGAGAACAGTCTCAAAGAGATCCCCTTAACTCATTTCTCCCTTCCCTAGTCCAACCAGTAAGTAAGCTCTTCCTGCTCCTATGGAGGAAGCAGGGGTTAAAGAGAAAATACATAAGAAAACTGATTTTTATTTTTCAGGTCTAACAAAATATCACCTTTTAGACCCTTAACAGAAATAAAAGGTCATTTCCACTCTTTTTAGATATGTCCCTTCTCCAATTAGTGTCAAAGGGCAATCCTCATTATTCATTTCCCCTCAGATTATTATTCCTAGAATTCCAGTTTCATCAAGTCATTCTCTTGCTCTAAACCACTCAGTAATTTCTTACAGGCTACAAAATGGTCTCCAGCCTAGTAGTGTAAACCCTCTAACAATCTCCCCAGTCTTAAACATTATTGCACCCTATACAAATGTCAGCCTTCTCATCACAGTCTGCCACACACACCCTGCCTGCCTACCCACCCATCTATTCATCTGTGCACACGCTCATCCATCTACACTGTTACTCGACAATGCACACTGAACACCTACTATCCATAGCATACTATTCAGGAAAACAGTAGAAAATAAGTCACACACGGTCCATGATATCATGCGGGGGAAGGGAGAGAACACCATGCCAGTAAAAATTAGTATCCTACTAAAAAGGTTCCAGGACACCAAAAGCCAAAGAAACCTGGGTGATAGTGCCACCACCACCAGGTCAGGAGGATGCCAGTGCCTCCTAATTGATGTCTGCACTGGGTTCAGCTGACAGGTGGCATCTTTGCCACTGCGGACTAGCGCTGTTTCATAGCTCACTGCTGCAACACTCAATGGAAAACGAAATTCTAAAATAAAACCACTATTATGTTCCTAATTCATGTGTATTCCAGAGACAACCCTTCAAGTTTAAAGGTTGTCTTAAACTTGAATAAACATGTTGAAAACAACAAATAGGACAAAGAGCCACAACACGCTCACCTTGCTCTACTGAAACTTCAGGAAAGAAAGGAAAACCCAGCTGTGAAGAAAAAGCTCACTTTCTGGGTAGTTTCTTTCTCAAATATAAGCCTACATTTATACTTTTTCCTCAGTGTGTGTGTGCTTATGTATAGAGGTGTGTATGTGTGTGTGTATATATATGTATTTTTCCTCTACCTAAAAGAAACTTTCAGTTTCAAGTATCTTAGAGATAATGCATTAAGTTAACAACCATAAATAGATTGATATGTTCATTATACTCAACTATAACAATAAATAGCTGGTTATGACTTCATTATACACATCTTTCCTTCCCCAGTGAGATTTCATGGGCTAGTGATGACAGCTCCATCTATTTCCAGGTGTTTGCTGAAGAGGCCTCAGAGTCTCGAGGAAGGCACAAGGAACAAATTGCACCTGGGCTTAACATATTTGGCCCTTGTAAGGTATTCTAGCACAAAACACCCAAGTGTCCACCAACTGAGGAACAGATACACGTGGACTATCCATAAAGTGGGCTATAAAAAGGAATGAAATGCTGACATACACAACAACATGCATAAGCCTTAACAACACGTTAAATTAAAGAAGCCAGGCACAAAAGGCTTCCAATTATATGAAATGTCTAGAATGGGCAAAGCCATAGAGACAGAAAGGAGATTAGTTGTTGCCAGGGGATAGGGGAAGGGAGGAACAGAGAGTGACTACTAATAGGTATATGGAATTTTGGGGAATTTTGGGGGGTGATGATAATGATATAAAATTAGACTGTGGTGATGACTGCACAAACTTTGTGAGGTTTTTTTCATTAAAAAACCACTGAATTGTATACTCTAAAAGGTTGAGTTCTACGGCATATACATTATATCTTGAGGAAGCTGCTAAAGGCCTTCCTAAGTTCTCACAGTGAAATTCAGTGAGATATTTGTTGACTGATTCTAGAATGAGGATGAAGGAAGAGAACTCTTTTTGACGAGGGGAGCCAACAATCCAGGCCCATTCTCATCATCTATTGTCTGTACAGTTGGCATTTAAATGGCACTAAATATGTTTCAAAGTTCACAGACTTTTGCCCAGGAAGATGTTTTCTTCTTTAGGAGGAAACTCTTGTGAATTTAGAAGCTCATACCATGAACTAAAGGTGCAAAGAGTTTACACATAAAATTTTTTCACAATCTTGGGCTATCCTCTGAACACTGCAGAAGATAACTGGATTAAAATCTGAAAAATGTTTAGATTAAAATCTGAAAAATGTAAAGACTCTGAAGCACAAGTCAAAAAAAGTGTAAGGTTGTTCCTGAAATGCTCCTTACTACTCGCTGTTAAATCCAGGTAGTCTCGTTCAGCTGTCAAAATCCTAGAATTGATTCGTGGAACAACGTTTGGCTGATTCATGATATACTCTACCACGTCTTGATCAGGGGGCACTTCACCCTGCAAGAAAAAAAAATAGGAGGTTGAGGGGGGAGTGTAAAGCAAATGTTAGCAATAATAATTCATTAGGAACTAAAAAATTATTAACTTTATAAACTGCTTCCTCTGTGCTAATAATAGTTAAGACAGAAGTTAGTATGTTATTGGTCCCTGTCACTGCCAAGCATACCTGGGCACGTCACCTACAGCATCTCTACCTCTATCAACAACGTGAGGCAGATATTGTTGTTGACATTCATTGCAAAGATGAGGAAGCTAAGGCACAGAAGGTTAAATAACTTACTCAAACCCCACAAAGCCAATGCAAAGTGATTATGAAATGCAAACCCAGGCCGGGAGTGGTGGCTCACGCCTGTAATCCCAGCACTTTGGGAAGCTGAGGCAGGCAGATCACTTGAGGTCATGAGTTCAAGACCAGCCTGGCCAACATGGTGAAACCCCATGAAACCCCATCTTTACTAAAAATACAAAAGTAGCCAGGCGTGGTGGCGGGTGCCTATAATCCCAACGACTCGGGAAGCTGAGGCAGGAGAATCACTTGAACTTGGGAGGCAGAGGTTGCGGTGAGCCAGGATCACGCCACTGCACTGGGCTACAGAGCGAAACTCCGTCTCAAGGAAGAAAAAAAAGAGAAAGCCAAAGGTCTTCTCTCAAGCAGTTAATATACTTTGTAATAAAAATACTCCCATCTTTGTTCAATCTCAGCCATCCAAGTAACCCTACATCTCCGGAGTCAGAATTACAATGAGCGGATGAGAGATCATTCGTTATTCATTCTTCCCTTTCGCACAGCTCATATTACAGAAATAGTCACACTTCTTGAGGGTGATCTCAGAGCCACGTGTCAACAACTATGCAAATGTGCAGATTTATCACACTTAAAATATTTAACATACAAACACACTTTAAAGCCATTTTCTTTTTTTTCCTTTGAGACAAGGTCTTGCTCTGTCACCCAGGCTGGAGTGCAGCAGTATAATCAGAACCACAGCTCACTGCAGCCTCAACTTCCAGGGCTCAAGGGATCCTTCCACCTTAACCTCCCAAATAGCTGGGACTACAGGCATGTGCCACCACGCCCAGCTGACCTTTGCATTTTTGTACAGATGGGGTTTCACCACACTGCCCACGCCAGTCTCAAACTCCTGGGCTCAAGAGATCCTCTCTCACTGTGCCCCACCTAAAGTCATTTTCAAGATAAAGATGTGAATCAAATATACACATTTAAGTCTAAATAATTCTAATTAGACATTGTTTGTAGCTATTTAATAAGGAGCATATGAACCAACCATAGAAATCAAAAGACAAAGGTATTAGATGGCTCACTGTCCATGTTGGTCCATGTACACAACTTTGGTCAAGATTACAAATCGACTTGACTCCAATTAGAAGCCTATCTAGTTCAAGGAGGGGAATTTGCCAAAGTCTACAAAAATTTTAAATGTAGGGGGGCAGGGCCTGGGGAAGGCACGGCAGGAGCCATGTCTGGCTGTGAAGGTGCTGCTGAAACAGCCCAAGAAGCAGGCCAAAGAGATGGACGAGGAAGGTAAGACTTTCAAGCAGAAACAAAAAGAGGAGCAGAATAAACAAAAACAGAAGCTAGGCCGGGCGCGGTGGCTCAAGCCTGTAATCCCAGCACTTTGGGAGGCCGAGACGGGCGGATCACGAGGTTAGGAGATCAAGACCATCCTGGCTAACACGGTGAAACCCCGTCTCTACTAAAAAATACAAAAAACTAGCCGGGTGCGGTGGCGGGCGCCTGTAGTCCCAGCTACTCGGGAGGCTGAGGCAGGAGAATGGCGTGAACCCGGGAGGCGGAGCTTGCAGTGAGCCGAGATCCGGCCATTGCACTCCAGCCTGGGCGGCAGAGTGAGACTCCTTCTCAAAAAAAAAAAAAAAAAAAACCAGAAGCTAAAATTGAAGTCTGTGGGGGAGGGGCCCCTGGCCGCAAGTGAAATTAAGAAATCTGGGCCGCGTGCAGTGGCTCATGCCTGTAATCCCAGCACTTTGGGAGGCTGAGGCGGGTGGATCACCCGAGGTCAGGAGTTCAAGACCAGCCTAGCCAACATGGCAAAACCCTGTCTCTACTAAAAATACAAAAATTAGCCAGGCGTGGTGGCGGGCGCCTATAATCCCAGCTACTCAGGAGGCTGAGGCAGGAGAATCGCCTGAATCTGGGATGCAGAAGTTGCAGTGAGCCAAGATCACACCACTGCACTCCAGCCTGGGTGACAAAGTGAGGCTCCGTCTCAAAAAAAGAGAAGAAAAAAAAATCTGGCAAGAAGTAAGCTGTGCCTTGTGCCTTGAGGAGATGGTGACCCTTGATTTCATTCCTATTTAAACATCTGTATTCTCTGCCATAGCACCTTTTGCCATCTATAGCTGGAATGAAGTGTTTTGAAGCCTGTTGTACATATAAGAACAAACATTTGTTTAAAAAAGTTATTAAATAATTGTAAATGTAATACCTTCTAACCAGCTCTTGCACACACACACATGCACACGTGCGTGCACACACACAGACACATGGTAGTTGTCTTGAGGAAGAAATAATGAGTAGTACAGGACAGGAGCGTATAGCTAAAAGTTTCTCTTCATTTACATCTCTATGTTTTGAATTTCATGCCATTGGCATAGCGTATCTCTTAATTCTTTTTAAAGGAACAAGGTCATGCTCTGTCGCACAGGCTCAGTGCAGTGGCATGATTATAGCCCACTACAGCTTCATTTCTCAAGCAACCTTCCTGCCTTAGCCTCCCGAAGTAGCTCAGACTACAGGTACATGCCACAATGCCTGGCCTCAACTAATCCTCTAGCCTCGGCCTCTCAAAAGTGTTGTATTACAGGCGTCAGCCACCACAACTGGCTGGTAACACATCTTTCTGTAGTGTATTTAGTTCAAATTTTCTAGTACTTGGTATTTTTCAAGACAATGTACAAAGGTATATACATATTAGAATATTCACTGTAGCACTGTTTGTAACTAGTGAAAATGTAGAAGTAATGTCCAATACTAGGGAATGAAGTAAATGTTTATTTTACTTTATTTATATATTTTTTGAGACAGTTTCGCTCTTGTCACCCAGGATGGAGTGCAATGTCACAATCTTGGCTCACTGAAACCTCGGCCTCCTGGGTTCAAGCGATTCTCCTGCCTCAGCCTCCCGAATAGCTGGGATTACAGGCACGCACCACCACGCCCAGCTATTTATTTTTTATAATGGAATATTAGCCAGGCACAGTGGCTCACACCTATAATCCCAGCAATTTGGGAGTCCGAGGTAGACAAATTGCTTGAGCCCAAGAGTTGGAGACCGGCCTGGGCAACCTGGCAAAACCCCAACTCTCCAAAACATACAAAAATTAGCCTCGTGTGGTGGCACACACCTATGGTCCCAGCTAGTTGGGAGGCTGAGGCAGGAGGATTGCTTGAGCCCAGAAGTTCAAGGCTGCAGTGAGCTATGATCATACTCTCTACACTCCAGCCTGGGTGACAGAGAGACTCTGTCTCAAAAAAGTTTTGGTAAGGAAAGTGACCTTTGTGACAATTTATTTGCCCCACTATGTACATCTCCCCAGCTGCACAAAGCCTTGAAAATCAATGGCTCCAAAATAAAACAACTAGGACACTAGATAATTCTCAGGGTTTCTCTTTATTTGGGCTGAAGCAGACCTCACTCAGCGCCAACAGCCTTTTCCCTGGGGGTATCTGTCAAACACAACTGGTCAATGGTTTAACATCTCAGCTGCCCGAGGTGGCAGATAACACATGGGCTAACATGAAGCTAGTCAAAAAACAAAGAAAAAAAAAGGCTGGGGAATGGGATGTCCATAAGGGACTTTGAAAAGCTCTGACAGGCCGGGCGCAGTGGCTCATGCCTGTAATCCCAGCACTTTGGGAGGCCGAGGCAGGTGGATCATGAGGTCAGGAGATGGAGACCATCCTGGCTAACAGGGTAAAACCCCGTCTCTACTAAGAATGCAAAAAATTAGCTGGGTGTGGTGGCGGGCGCCTGTAGTCCCAGCTACTCGGGAGGCTGAGGCAGGAGAATGGCGTGAACCCAGGAGGCAGAGCTTGCAGTGAGCCGAGATCGCGCCACTGCACTCCAGTCTGGGCAACAGAGCGAGAATCCTTCTCAAAAAAAAAAAAAAAAAGAAAAGCTCTGACAAACTTCTTGGAATCTGAACGACCATAAGCATCATGCCCAGGGGTATGTGAATGACCAGGAAAAATCTCAGAAGGCCTTAAACCCTTGCCTCTAACCTTGGGGCTCTGTGCAAGCAAAAACAGAAGACTAAGGCAGAGTTGCCAACTGCCTGAATGAGTGTGGAAAGTGTGCCCCAATGCAACACAGAGACCCTTGGGAAAACTGGGAGATTTTTGAATTCATGCGTCAAAGGAAATCTCTGTTCATTCATCAGCTGACCAGTAAGTTAAACAAGCTGAAACTTCAGAAGCCACACATGAAAAAGAATACAGATGTTAAGGAACTGGTTCAGGGCCGAGCACGGTGGCACATGCCTGTAATCACAGCACTTTGGAAGGCCGAGGTGAGTGGACCACTTGAGGCCAGGAGTTCGAGACCGATGTTCTGAAATTAGAGCCTGGCCAATGTGGTGAAACCCCATCTCTACTAAAAATACAAATATTAGTTGGGCGTGGTGGTGTGCTCCTGTAATCCCAGCTACTTGGGAGGCTAAGGCACAAGAATCACTTGAACCCAGGAGGCGGAGGTTGCAGTGAGCCGAGATGGCACCACTGCACTCCAGCCTGGGCAATAGAGCGAAACTCTGTCTCAAAAAAAGGAAAGAAAATAAAAGAAAGAATTGGTTCAGGAAAGTCACTAAACAAATAACAGTCGCAACAACAACAAAGAACAACACAAACAAACCCTGGTACGGTGAAGAAGTGTCACATTATTTCAAATTCCTAGTTATCAAAAGCAAAATTATTAAATATGCAGAAATTGTGGCTCATGCCTGTAATCCTAGCACTGTGGGCAGCCAAGGCAGAAAGGTCGCTTGAGCCCTGGAGTTCGAGACCTGAGACCTGCCTGGGCAACACAGCAAGATCTCATCTCCACAAAAAGATACAAAAATTAGTCACGTATGGTTGCATGCACCTGTAGTCCCAGCTACTTGGGAGGCTGAGGTGGGAAGATCATTTAAGTCCAGGAGTTGGAGGCCACAGTGAGCTAAGATCATGTCACTGTACTCCAACCTGGGTGACAGAGCAAGACCGTGTATCCAAAAAAAAAAAAAAAAAAAAAAAAGACATGCAGAAAGAAAAAAGTATGGTGTATACTCAGGAAGAGTAGGAGCCAAGACATACTATTCTTATTATTATATAAGTAAAATGTATAATGTATATTCTTACATTATGTTCATATATTATTCTGAGTAAGTCCAAACATTGGACTTAATTAGACAAATAATTTAAATAAATGATTTCAAATATACTCAAGAACTAAAAGAAACGAAGTCTACCAAAGTAAAGTTTAAGACCTACATCGCGGCTGGGCGCGGTGGCTCAAGCCTGTAATCCCAGCACTTTGGGAGGCCGAGACGGGTGGATCACGAGGTCAGGAGATCGAGACCATCCTGGCGAACACGGTGAAACCCCGTCTCTACTAAAAAATACAAGAAACTAGCCGGGCGAAGTGGCGGGCGCCTGTGGTCCCAGCTACTCGGGAGGCTGAGGCAGGAGAATGGTGTAAACCCGGGAGGCGGAGCTTGCAGTGAGCTGAGATCCGGCCACTGCACTCCAGCCTGGGCGACAGAGCCAGACTCAGTCTCAAAAAAAAAAAAAAAAAAAAAAAAAAAAGACCTACATCGCACAAAATAATATCTATAAACCTAAGGAAATTATCAAAAAGAACCAACTAGAAATTTGGATTTATACTAACTGAAATGAAGCATTCACTAGAGAGGCTCAATAGCAGATTTTAGTTGACAGAAGAAAGAATAAGTGAATTTGAAGATAAACTGAGATTATCCAGTCTGAGGGACATAAAGAAAGAGATCTATGGGACATGAGAGAGTACCAACATATGCATATTTCCAGAATGAGAGGAGGGAAGAGAAAAGGACAGTGTGTGGTAAATAATCTGGCTGGCCCTGGTTCCTGGGATGTAAACTGTAAACCCAGTGATTCATGGTGAGCCCCTCAGATCACACATGATGGTTTCTACTCCAGGGTGATGCACAGTGGGGCCCCGAGAGACTGTGCTAATGCCATGACTCAGCCTGGGGGCTGGTAACACCAGAAAGACCAACCATGATTAGAGAGTTGGGGTTCTGAGCAACAGGCTATCTGTCCAATAACATCCTGTTCTCTGAAAATTTGATTTGGATAAAATGTCCAGAACAAGCAAATTCATGAAGCAGAAAGTAGGTCTGTGTTTGCTAGTGGCAGGGCGGCGGGGAGTAGGACAAAACGGGCAAAATGGAGAGGAGTCCTTGCTACTGGATATGGGGTTTCTTCTGGGGGTGAAGATAACGTTCTGAAATTAGAGGTGGTAGTTACATAACTGTGTAGAGAGAATAAAAACTACTGAATTGTGCCCTTTAAAAGGCTGACTTTTATGCTGTCTGAATTATAGCTCAAGAACTATATATATTAATATTTATATATAAATGAAAAATAATATTGAGTCTCTCCAAAGTCAAAATTTCCTACAAATAGAATAAACGTTTCTTAGAACTGCTTGCAATTTTTAAAATAAACATTTAATCCTGAAATCAGTAATACTAATTATTTCAACTACCATATACAGAAGATTTATGAATATTTTCATCATAGCAGGACTTGCCAAGAGTTTGCCAACCAATTACTAGTGACATATAGAAAATAGCTTTTTTGTTTGTTTTTTTTTTAACGGGACAGGGTCTCACTTTGTCACCCAGGCTGGGGTACAGAGGGGCAATCACAGCCCACTGCAACCTCAAACTCCTGGGCTCAAGGGACCCTCCCACTTCAGTTTCCTGAGTAGCTACGACTACAGGTGCACACCACCAAGCCCAGCTAATTTTTTCATTTATTTTTTAGAAATGGGGTCTTGCCATATTGCCCAGGTTGATCTCAGACTTCCCACCCTCAAACCATCCTCTCACCTCAGCCTCCCAAATAGTGATACTAAGAATTTTACTGCCTACTATAGAGGCAATAAAAAATGTAAGCCAACTGTTCTCTCTAAAAATCCCACCTTGAAACGTGACTCACCAAGTACACCGCTCTTTGGAAGAAGGTGGTGGTCTCCAGGATTTTATGCATTGTGATGGTTTCTAACTCATCAGGGTCTAGCTGTTCCCTTTCAAAGGGCATTCCATTGAACAGCACAACGGGCAGGGGTCCAACCCCAGTCTGCTCATAGTAGCCTCTTGCTTCCTGAAACAGAAGGAACAAGAAAAACAGCAGATTTTTGCCTTTTGTGAGACAAATGGAACAGAGCATATTTTTCTTACATGACTGTTCTAACAACAATCAACAGAAATATTGTAAAGAAAAAATAACTCAAGATACTTCTTTTTAAAACAATGAAAAATGACATCACAGTTAATATCCTACTATGTAAATCTGAGATTGAATTACTGAGTCGGAGTTTTTACAAAACCACAAAAGCTTGCAGATTATGAAGAGTGTGTCTGTGTGTGTGTGTGTGTGTGTGTCTGTGTGTCTGTGTGTAGCACAGGCTATCAAAACTGAACTACATATACTACGGTCAGCACTACACAACAGAACTTTCTGCAGTGATGGAAATATTCTATCTGTGCTTGTCTGTGCTGTCCAATGCAGTGGCCACTACTAACTACATGTAACTACTGAGCACCTGAAACCTGCCAACTATGACCAAGTAACTAAATCTTTAATTTTAGTTAATTTCCATTTAAAAATCTACATGTGACCATGGGCTGCCCAAATGAAGTACACAGGTTTTGACTACCATAAATTATAAGCGCTCTATGCAAAAAGCCTGAGGGAAATATTTGCACCCAATTCTAAATAAGGGTCCATATCACTAACAAAGAAATTGCACCTGCAGAAAACAAAACAAGGTTTGTGGGGAAACAGTGCTCAACAACTGCTCTAAGACACAATACACCCAATCTTTTCCCTTCTCCAGGACAAAAGAGGTTCACTGGCCAGAAAATATTGGAGCAACAAAACGGCAAATGTATCCAAGACGGACATTCTTCCTGACTGTCAACACAGGCGCTCATCCCTCAGACGAGCTTTCCGGAGTAAAAACTATTACCACCCAAGCTGTAAAGTGGGCCACTTTACAAATGCCTATCGCACACCCTGTAATTGCCGTTTTCTGAAAACAGCAGATTGTAATTATTTATAACCATTTTAGATAGCACCAATAGAAAAGTACTCCCATCGGGTAACTAATCCGAGCCATCGGTAACAGACTGCTTACTTTCTCATCAGACTAGTACGGTAACAAATAACGGCACAGAAACGGACAGCCTAAAACATGGCACAGCCAAAAAAGCCTTCTAGGTTGGTTTCAGCCATTTCTCTACATCATAGTTTAAATGTTTTAAATATACACCCCTAAAACTCTTACCATGTTAATTCTGTTCTTTGACATCTCAACTATTTCATAGATATCCATTAAAACTCAATTTTAATCTAACTTTAGTTTTGAAAATCATCCCCGTCAACCAATTAAAACAAGACCAGAAAACTTGCATTATAATTCCAAGTGACAATAAGATAAATAACATTGGTTTTCTCTGCAAACGGTAACTGAGTGGAAGTCAGGAGTGAGAGGGAGGTGTTTGCTATGTAGCTTCCTTTTTCACCACTCAGAAATAGTTTACAAGACCAAATAACAGAATGCAGCACAATTATCAAACAGCCAAACTGAAAATTCATATGGACAAATTTTCTATCAACAGCTAACTAAAAATATTCAATAATGATAAATAATTAACAAACATTAATTTTTGGTAGTTGTATACTGAGCCACTCACATGCAACTGAGATTAGTAAGGACTCAAAGATAATATTCTAAAGGTAAAGTGTTTGCATGTGCAGGCTAGAACTTTTCCTAATGTCATTATCTTACCGGCTTTGAAAGATATAAATATACACCTATCAGACTATATTCTCGCCTGTTTAAAATTTCAACTTTAATTGCATTGCCTACTTTTTAAAATAATTACTTCTTTCAGACACAGAAGATATCATAGCTTCACTGTAACAAAAGGAACAGATTTACAAGTGCAATGACATTTATTAGAAGCAGTCATTTTTCCTAAAATTAACCATTTCAAAAGAATCCATTCCATTGGATTTTTTGTATAGGGGTAAAGCTCCTGTAGTTTAAAAAAAAAAAAATCTCATGAATCATTAGATTGTTAGGACTTCTGCGATACTCTCCACATCCCTGCCTTGGGAGTACTTCTATTCAAACAGCTAGACAATTAAATGGATGAAATATAAATAATATGACCTGTTTGCATACAGAAGAGCCTCTAATCAGTACAGATGGCCACGTCTAGGAAACCAAGGAGCATGGTGTGTGATACTCTCATTCAATTTTTCAGCACAATCAAGATTTCAACACAGGTAAAGATATAAAAATACCCCTTTCTCCAGTTTGTCCACTCTATTCAATATTTTTCGAGTAAATACTTTTGATATCGTAATCATCCACAATAAAAAGCTACTGGTACTTTTTCTTCGGCAGGGTAAGAGAAAATGAGACTTAAACAGTTTCTAAATATAAAATATAAAAAAAATTCCACAAAGTCCCTCAAAACTTTCATATTCTCAAAGTGGCCTTTTTCTTTTACTTCACTTAAATTCTTTTTCTACAGACTACTATTATTGCTGTTTGTGTCTATCTGGGAGAAAAATAGTTACTAGGGACCCACAGCAATATTATTTTACTTAAAAACCCAGAAAAGATAAGTGACTGGACAGAAGGCTGCAATAAAATAATGATAATCGGTCGGGCATGGTGGCTCATGCCTGTAATCCCAGCACTTTGGGAGGTCGAGGCAGGTGGATCACCTGAGGTCAAGAGTTCAAGACCAGCCTGCCCAACATGGTGAAACCCCATCTCTACTAAAAGTACAAAAATTAGCCAGGTACGATGGTGAGCGCCTGTAATCCCAGCTACTCAGGAGGCTGAGGCAGGAGAATGGCTTGAACCCGGGATGCAGAGGCTGCAGTGAGCCAAGATGACGCCACTGCACTCCAGCCTGGAAGACAAAAGCGAGACTCCATTTCAAAAAATAAAAAATAAATAATAAATAATAATAATAGTAACCCTTCTCAGGCTATACTGAGTAGATGTCACTTCCAGCTTCAATTCCAAGCTTGACTGGATATACCTTAAAGTGAGCAGATACAATACTAAAGCACAGAATCAAAAACAGAAAAGAGAAAGAAGAGAGGCAGAATGGCATGCTCAAAGACCGTCCAGCTCCTGGCATGAGTTTACCTTTGTAAAAGAGCTGGTACAGAGCTAGTATTTTAATTCGCCTTGTATTCAACATCAGCTTACACACACAATAAATATGTGTTCCTCTATGAACTTGAATTCACAGAGCAGGCAGCTGTCGCTATACGTAGGAAGCCTTCCATAATCACCTTGTCCCAAACTAGCAGAGCTGCCCATCCAGCTTAGCTGCCATCTAGCTCAGCGGCCACTGAGCCTCCACATACAAAGTGTAAACACTCAGAACCTCACCATCACCAAAGCCACACTGCTGTCATGAGTTGTCTCCCCCAGCGAGGCTGTGTGAACTGCCCAAGTTCATACCACATCTTGTTAAACTTTCTAGTCTTAGGACTGGCACGATGACTCAATACTACCGTTTTAAAACTGAAACTCTCACTTATTCTAAAGCAATTCAGAAATTTCTCTAGTTGTTAAATTCTTGTGTTTTGATCTTGCTAAAGATGATTTTGTTCTCTCCCTCTAAAACCTGAATCGACTTACAGGAGCAGATCTCTCAACCAATCCCAATTAACGAATTTATCTGATTAACAAATACCAGCTATTAAAGTATGCTGAACACTTACACTGGTGAGCTACTCTCTAGAACGCCCACATACGTTTTTATTTTTATTTTATTTATTTTTTATTTTTTAGTAGAGATGGGGTTTCACCATGTTGGCCAGGCTGGTCTCAAACTCCCACCTTAGCCTCTCAAAGTGATCGGATTACAGGCATAAGCCACCACACCTGGCCTATATTTTGTTTTTTTGATCTGTGATTTTGTTTGTAATTATCTTAAGCCTTATGATCACACATAATTTTTAACTGTTTATCTCCTCCACTTAAAACTTTCCAATGAGGTGGCAAAAGCGCCATTAACAAGCACACATACGCAGCAGTGCCAGGGTTCTACGTGTTTTTCAATAGTTGTTTGAAGACAATCCTAAAGTATAAACTAGTCTAACTTAGTAACTCGAAAGTTTAACTTGCTACTATTTTTGTCACACTGACCTTTAAAAACATCTGACCTTAAAGATCATCTATAAAATGTGAGAGGTGTCCAATATTCTTTCTTTGGTATGACACATAAACCACACTAAAATGCCTCTCAACAAGTAAAAGGCAGCATTTTAGATACAGGGAATAGGACGCCCACATCCTTTTGCTCCTCCCAGCTGAGCTATCTGCTTACCAAGGATTAGCTGTGTCTGTTCCCAAACCGACTATTCCTGTTAGTGAAATGATTTAATAGTATGTAAACCAATAAAATATGAGTACAAAAAGAAGGTTACTCTTCCCACCAAAACGAATTGAATGACTAGAAAACTCATAAAGATGAGAGGCTAAAACCAAATGATGTTGAACTGGGTGTCTGTCAAACAACTAGCATAAAGACTTGGGAGGGAGATTATAAAACTCTACAAGGATTCTGTATCAGATGAAACAGGACTCATAAACAATTCATGCTGAATATCATTTATAAACGGATGTTAGCTCAGATCTTAAAACAGGAATCACAGGCTGTTTTTCATTTGGGGGAAAAAAAAATCCTCCCTTAAAAAAGGAGAAAAAACATTGAAACACTAGTAAATAAATGCATTTTGATATGTTTAAAATCAGAATGTTGGCCGGGCGCGGTGGCTCAAGCCTGTAATCCCAGCACTTTGGGAGGCCGAGACGGGCGGATCACGAGGTCAGGAGATCGAGACCATCCTGGCGAACACGGTGAAACCCCGTCTCTACTAAAAAATACAAAAAACTAGCCGGGCGAGGTGGCGGGCGCCTGTAGTCCCAGCTACTCGGGAGGCTGAGGCAGGAGAATGGCGTAAACCCGGGAGGCGGAGCTTGCAGTGAGCTGAGATCTGGCCACTGCACTCCAGCCTGGGCGACAGAGCGAGACTCCGTCTCAGAAAAAAACAAAAAAATAAAAAAAAATAAAATAAAATCAGAATGTTTCAGAAATATATATTAATTCCTTTCGTTAATACATTTTCAACAATTTGTGCTTTCAATAGGTAAAGACCCTTGACTGTGTCTAAAGCCTCAAAAGAAAAAAAATTATCTTTAAGTTAAAAAATTTTAAACTGTCTTATTATATCCTTATTACTACAATACTTTGCCATTCTGTTACATTTCTTAATATACTTCCATCCTTAGCCTAAATAACGAAATAAAGCCAGTATGATATATATTAAGCTGTACATCATATCCTGGCTCTATACAGCCAGTAGATGTTATCCACAGCAAACCTCATGGAGGTACTACCATTCATTATGAAAAAAAAAATTGTTTTTCAATGTAATAGTTAATAAGCAAGTTAAAAATCAATCATATCTTCACAAGACTGAAATAACTTTTTCAAACACTGAAAAAGTGATCTGTTTTCTAAACTTTTAAACGCCAAGTACTGAAACACTTTAACCACCAACACCATTATTTACCAAAGCCCCCAAACAGGGGGTTAACGACAATACAGGGTTGCAATCAAATAAGAAACACAAAGAAATTTTTTACCTTCCGATTCTGATCATAAGCAGAATCAATCCCCAAAATGCTATTCACTTTTACATACGGGTATTTCTTCTCCAGGACACTGACCACATGTTCAACTTCCACTTTTTCTCCAGTCCTCACCTTGTTATAGATCTGAAGGAAGAAAAAATAGTTGGTTAACTACACTTTTAAGTTCAAATTTCAAAGTGTTTATTCCACATTTTTCTGAATTTAGAGGAAAATATGATAACTTTTCTTTTTTTTTTTTTTTTTTTTTTTTTGAGACGAAATTTTGCTCTGTCACCCGGGTTGGAGTGCAGTGGCACAGTCTCAGCTCACTCCACCTTCGCCTTCTGGATTTGTGTGATTCTCCCGTCTCAGCCTCCAGAGTAGCTGGGATTACAGATGCCCGCCACCACGCCCAGCTAATTTTTTGTATTTTTAGTAGAGACAGGTTTCACCATGTTGGCCAGGCTGGTCTTGAACTCCTGACCTCAGGTGATCTGCCCACCTCAACCTCCCAAGCTGGGATTACAGGCGTGAGTCACTGCGCCTGGCCGATTACTTTTCTTGAAAGGTCAAATTGGGACATGTTAGCAATTCTTCCTTTTCCTTATTAAGATGGCTTTCTAGGTTGGAAATTAAATATTCTTTTTTTTTTTTTGAGATGGAGTCTCACTCCGTCACCCAGGTTGGAGTGCAGCGGCGCAATCTCAGCTCACTACAACCTCCGCCTCCCAGGTTCAAGGGATTCTCCTGCCTCAGCCTCCTGAGTAGCTGGGACTACAGGCACATGCCACCATGCCCGACTAATTTTTGTATTTTTTAGTAGAGACGGGGTTTCACCATACTGACCAGGCTAGTCTTGAACTTCTGACCTTGTGATCCGCCCTCTTCAGCCTCCCAAAGTGCTGGGATTATAGGCGTGAGCCACCGTGCCCGGCTGGAATCAGCTCAGTCATGTTAAGTCTCAAACGAAAAAATACGTTAAGAAAAATCTAAATAGGCCAGGCAGGCATGGTGGCTCACACCTGTAATCCCAGCACTTTGGGAGGGTGAGGAGGGTCAATCACTTGAGGTCAGGAGCTCGAGAACAGCTTGGCCAACATGTTGAAACCCTACTAAAAATACAAAAATTAGCCTGCCGTGGTAGTGCACGCCTGTAATTCCAGCTACTCAGGAGGCTGCAGCAGGCGAATCCCTTAAACCCAGGAGGCAGAGGTTGCTGTGGGCCAAGATCACACAACTGCACTCCAGCCTAGATGATGGAGAGAGGCTGTCTCAAAAGAAAAAAAAAAAAAAAGAGAGAGAGAGAGAAATCTGAACACTTATAAGTAGTCATTAAAATAAAAACTATGTACATGATGTTTAGGAGGGATGAGGAAAGGGAGAGGGGAGAGACGGAGAAATCGAAATCGACACGAATATTATTTATTTGAATTTTTTTTTTTTTTTTTTTTGAGACGGAGTTTCACTCATCACCCGGGCTGGAGTGCAATGGCATGATCTTGGCTCACTGCAACCTCCGCCTCCCGGGTTCAAGAGACTCTCCAGCCTCAGCCTCCCAAGTAGCTGGGATTACAGGTGCCTACCACCATATCTGGCTAATTTTTGTTTTGTTTTGTTTTGTTGTTTGAGATGGAGTCTCACTCCGTTGCCCAGGCTGGAGTGCAGTGGCGCTATCTCGGCTCACTGTAGTCCCTGCCTCCTGGGTTCATGCCATTCTCCTGCCTCAGTCTCCCCAGTAGCTGGGACTACAGGCACCCGCCACCACACCCATTTAATTTTTTTTATTTTTAGTAGAGATTGGGTTTCACCGTGTTAAAGCCAGGATGATCTGATCTCTTATCTCCTGATCTCGTGATGCGCCCGCCTTGGCCTCCCAAAGTGCCGGGATTACAGGCGTGAGCCATCGCGCCCGGCCCAATTTTTGTATTTTTAGTAAAGATGAGGTTTCCCCATGTTGGCCAGGCTGGTCTTGAACTCTTGACCTCAAGTGATCCACCCACCTCAGCCTCCCAAAGTGCTGGAATTACAGGCATGAGCCACCAGGCATGGCCAATTTTTGTATTTTTAGTAGAGACGGGGTGTCACCATGTTGGCCAGGCTGGTCTCAAACCCCTGACCTCAGGTGATCTGTCTCCCTCGGCCTCCCAAAGTGCTGGGATTACAGGTGTGAGCCACTGCGCCCGGCCTGAACTGTTTTTACAGTGAGCAGTATTACTTCACTTCTGAAATAAAAAAACAGCAGCCAAGCACTAGTGGCTCACACCGAAAATCCCATCACTTTGGGAGGCCAAGGCAGTAAGATTGCTTAAGCTCAGGAATTCGAGGCCAGCCTGGCAAACACAGTGAGACATCATCCCCAGCAAAAATTAAAAACGACAACAACAAAATTAGCTGGGTATGGTGATGCGTGCCCGTAGTCTCAGCTATTCCAGGAAGCTGAGGCGGCAGGATCACCTACGGCCGGGAGTGAGCCCTGACTGCGCTGCCGTACTCCAGCCTGGCCAACAGTGAGATCCTGTCTCTACAACAACCCTTTTAATAGAATAAAATAAACAGCGGGTGGTGGGTGTAGCTGGTCCTGTTGTGCTGTGGCTCTGCACAGCCTGCAGTCTCAGGCCACAGGACCCAAAAGACATGGAGCCCGGCTTCAGTGGTCACGCTGCCATTTAGGAGGGCTGGTTCCATGAGACCTGCAGCCTGAGGCCCAAGGAAGCCTTGTTCCTACAGATGGAGCAGCTGCTCCACTGCCAGCACTCACGCGTCCAGGACATCCTTGTTCCCCACAGTAAGACCCACAGCAGTGTGCTGGTGTTGGATGGCATCATCCCCTGCATGGACAGGGGTAAGTTCTCTACTAGATGAGAATCAACCTGCCACTCTGCAACCACCCCATCCCACAAAAGGTGCTGATCATCGGGGACAGAGACAGCATCCTGCACAAGGTGGTGAAGCACCCCTCTGTGGAGTCTGTGGTCCAATGACAGGCTGAAGAGGATGGCATTCAGGTCTCTTAAGAAATTCCTGCCGGGTTTGGCCATTGGCTCCTCTAGCGCTAAGCTGACCCTGCATATGGGTGACAATTTTGATTTCATGAAACAGAACCAGGATGCCTTCAATATGATCACTGACTCCTGGGATCCATGAAAGCCTCTTCAAGGAATCCTATTACCACTCATGAAGATGGCCCTCAATGAGGACAGCATTCTCTGCTGCCAGGGCAAGGACCAGTGGCTGCACCTGGACCTCATCAAGGAGACACGGTGGTTCTGCCAGTCACTCTTCCCCATGGTGGCACACGCCTACTGCACTGTCCCCACCTATCCCAGCAGCCAGACTGGCTTCATGCTCTGCAGCAAAAACCTGAGCACCAACTTCCAGAAGCCCAAGGAACAAGTGACACGGCAGCAGGTGGAGCAGGTGCAGCTGCTCAGACGTGTACAGTGCTGCCTTCCTACCGCCCCCATTTGTCTGCAAGTCCCTGAATAATGTGAGCTGAGCCCAGGCGCCACAGCGGATGCTACCCGGGACCTGAGATCTGGGAGTCTCCAGGGTGCCTGGGCCCCTTCAGTCCTAGGCCAGATCCCCTGCTGACTGTCACCTGCCAACCAAGTGTTACACGCCTCAGAATAATGCCCAGCCTTCCCTGCTGAGTGCTGGACTGTTTCTGTGTCTGTCTCTGTGTGGCATTCGGCCTCCAAGCCTATACCAGCGGCATACAGTACCATCTCTCTGTCTTCTGCGGCCCCCTCAATCAAACACATGTACTTATAACAATAAAAAATAGATGAATGAATAAATAAATAAAAACTTTAAAAAGCAGAGTTAAAATACTTATTCTCTGGGCATGGTGGTGCACAGCCAGCCGTAATCCCACGTATTTGAGACTGACATGGGAGGATCCCTTAAGCCTAGGAGTTTGAGACCGGCCTGAGCAACATCACAAGACCTGGTCTCAAAAAGTACATAAATAAATAAAATGTTAAGGTAGCCGTTGTGGAAGATATATTAAAACAAACAAACAAAAGCAAACCTTAGGCACAGACAAAGTGAATAAAATAACAAAGTATAAAATACTTACTACTCTGAGTGACTTCTTTTGAACCCATTTCATTCTCCACAGCCCTGCTGCTACCTTCCCCATGACTTCTCATGGAGATCACTGCAACAGCTCATCAACTGGCATCCCTGCCACTTTGCTTTGCCCTTCCTCAGATCCATCCCCACACACTGCAGCAGACATGACTTTGAAATTCAGGATCCGCCCCTGAGCTCTAGATGCCGCAGCTATCCAGCCTACAATGGCCACACGTTGCTATTAAGAGTAAGTTGGATCTGAAAAAATTATTTGCCATTCTGAACAAAAACGTACTTGTGTCAGAGTCTGGAAGGCATGATAATCGTCCACCTCTCGGGCAACATAATTATACGCTCTAAGAACAGCCACTCCAGCATCTTGCATCCCATCAACATCTTCAGAGTCATTAACCACAAAGATAAAACCAATTCTGGAGGGGAAGGGAAAAGAAGAAAAAGAAACATGTCAAATAATGCAAACGGCTAAAAAGCATGACATCCTTGCACCCTTCTCATACATTATAGCTAACAGAGGAAAACCCTTTGAGAGAAAAGCACAGTTCACAGCCCACTCCACTCTAACATGATTGGCAAAGGTATACATACACGACTTACAAAGTTTTTTTTTTTTTTCAGATGGAGTTTCACTCTTGTTGCCCAGGCTGGAGTGCAATGGTGCAATCTCAGCTCACTACAACCTCCATCTCCCAGGTTCAAGCGATTCTCCTGCCTCAGCCTCCCAAGTAGCTGGGATTACAGGCTACTACTCCCGGCTAATTTTTTGTATTTTTAGTAGAGACGGGGTTTCACCATGTTGGCCAGGCTGGTGTCGAACTCCTGACCTCAGGTGATCCATCAGCCTTGGCCTCCCAAAGTGCTAGGATTACAGGCATAAGCCACCACCCGGCCACTTACAAAGTATTAATAAAAAAGCAGGCTTTCAAATGTGGCTTAGGCCTTTCTACTGTTAAAGCAAGCCATTTCCACGTCATGAAAAGATTGCTTTCACTGACATGAAGAGTGTTGCTATAGTTTTAAGAAAATTTTTTCTGCTTTTAAACAAAAATTAGAAGAAACAAAAATTTTCACACTTTCAAAGTAAACAGAAGGGGGGGGGATTGTGACATTTAGCACATGCAGTATGAGAATTATTGGTAAAAGAAAAGCCAAAAAAGGTTTACAACTGTCCCACGACAAAAAGCAATAATCAAGGTTAACGTTTACCAGATTTTACATTTTAAAATAAAGGAATTAACCACAGACATACCATTATATACCTATAGATGGGCTGGCAAAAAAGACATCGCACTGACCATACTGGGGCAAAGGCAGTTCAATGGACAAAGAATCATCTTTGCAATAAATGGTGCTGAATAACTGGACATGTACATGCAAATTAGTCTAGACACAGACTTTATATCTTTCACAAAAATTCAAAGTGGATCACAGGTCTAAATGTAAAACACAAAAACTAAAATTCCTAGACGACAGCAGAGAAGAAAATTTAGGTGGTATGGAGCTTGGCAATGGTTTTAGATCCAAAAGCACAATCCATGAAAGACAACATCTGGTTAATTTGGACTTCACTAAAATTAAAAATGTCTGCCCTGTGAAAGATATTATTAACAGAATGAAAGGACAAACCATAGAGTGGCAGAAAATCTTTGCAAAACCACCATCTGATAGAGGACAGGTAAACAAAATATGCAACTCTTCTTGTTTGTTTTTCAACAGGTTCTTGCTCTGTTGCCAAGGCCAGAGTGCAGTGGTACGATCAGCTCACTGCAGCCTCAAACCTCTGGGCTCAAACAATCCTCCACTTCAGCCTCCCAAGTAGCTGGGACTACAGGTGTGTGCCACCACACATGGCTACTCTTTCTTAAGTCTTTGTAGAGATGGAGGTCTTCCCATGTTGCCCACAGTGATCTCAAATTGTGGCCTCAAGCGATCCTCCCACTTTGGCCTCCCAAAGTCCTGGGATTATAGGCATGAGCCATTGCACCCGGCCTACTAAGAACTCTTAAAACTCAACAATAAGAAAACAACCAAAGTTTTAGAAATGGACAAAAGGGCAGGGGGAAAAAAAAAAAGGACAAAAGATCTGAACAGACACTTCACCAAACAAGATATACAGACAGATGATAAATATAAGTAGATCTCGAACATCATAGATCATTAGGGAACGGCAAATTAAACTACAACGACATACCACCACACACCGATCAGAATGACCAAAATCCTAAGTGCTGGCAAAACCAAATGCTTGCAAGGCTGTGGAGCAACAGGATCTCTCGTTCACTGCTGGCGGAAATGCAAAGCGGTGCCACTACTTCGGAACACAGTTCGTCAGTTTCTTACAAAACTAAGCATGCTCTTAACACAAGAGAGCAATCACGCTCCTCGGTATTTACCCAGAGAAGCTGAAGACATGTCCACACAAATACCTGCGCCCAGATGTTTACAGCAGGTTCATTCATAACCGCCAACACTTGTGTAGGCAACCAAGGTATCTTTCAATTAAGTGAATGGATAAATAAATGGGGGACATCCATATAATGACTATTATCCAGTGATAAAAAGAAATGAGCTATCAAGCCATGAGAAGACACAGAGGAAGAAGCTTAAATGCACATTGCTCAGTGAAAGACACCAATCTGAATAGGCTACATGCCGTATGATTGCAACCTAGAACGTTCTGGAAAATGCAAAACTATGAAGACAGTAAAAAGACCAGTAGTTGCCAAAGATTTAGGGGAAGGGAGGAAGAGATAAACAACTGAAGCACAGGAGATTTTTAGGGCAGTGAAACTAATCTGTATTAAACTGTATTGTAATATGAATACTTGACATCATACATTTGTGTTATCAACACAAATAACAAATCTTAATGTAAGCTACAGAGTTTAGTTAATAATAATGTATCAATATTTAGTAGTCAACTTGCAGGACCACATGAGCTCCTACAAAGAAGGAAAGAGGAGCCTGCACGCCCGGCTCTCTCCAGCTATTCACAACCTCTCAGGTGCCTAGGAGTTCAAGTGTCTTCTTCGCATCTGCCTTTGCAATCTGAAGACCACATGCCCTCCTCTCATTCCTCAACTCAAGAAATACTGTATTAGTGCCAACCGTCGACCACGACCCAACTTCTTCTGTGTTCTTATATTCCTCTTTTAATCAAAACATAGCTCTGGTTGTGATCCAGTAATAGGTTCTTCCATCTAACCAGATGTATCATGCTTTATATGAAAAATGTCATCAAACTCAAAATATCTGCATTTCCAACTATCAGAACCCTCTGTTTTCCTCAAAGCCTATCCGAAATCCAGCTTCTCCATAAAGCTTTGTGCTTCCCAAATATCTCAATGATTTTTTTGTTTCTCTGAAATTCTAATGCACTTATAACTAACCAGTAGGACATAACCTAGCGGTTGATCACGTATCTCCCTAAAGGGTTTGAAAGTATACAGAGGATCTTTTCCAAGAAGGTAGAATAAGGCATATATATTTATAGCATTTAGCCCAGTAGTAATCATGGAACACATAGTAATATTTATTGAATAAAGAGTTGTTTTCTTATTTTCACATTTTCTAAGAATTAAAATTTCACCACCATGTAAAATTACCAGAATTATTCAGAATGTAGGTGAAAATACCTTAGCATTTATATGTAAAACCTTTAAAAAATAAAAAAATAAAAAATAAAAATAAACTGTTCTTAAAAGGACAGTGGAAATCCAATCATTCTGTACCCTGTTGGCAGGTCTGGCAACACAAGAGAAGTAACTGTTACTGTTCGCATCTACAAAAGGTTGTGTATATGTCTAGTCCTTGACAGGCTAACAAGTTATTGGCAATACTCTGTACCTCTGCTGAAAGTGGAAATAGGTTTTGTGATGTGGACACTCACCTAGGAAAATTCCCTTCCATTGGGAAGCAAGCTGCAGCCAGAAACTACTTTTACATGGGCTATTTATTGATAATTCAATGGTGGTAAGCTTCTATTCATTGAGAAGCAAATTCTCAGTCCCAAAAGACACTGGCTTCATACTGACCAGAAGATAAAATTGCCATTAGTGATGTGCACTATTAATTATCCTACAACTCAGTAGCACCACACTTGCATTTAAAAATGACAAATAAAACCTCAGCTAAATTAGATATATCATCAAATCAATACCAGTGTTACCTTAGTGGTATATGATTACTAAGGAACATCTCGGCTATATTAATCAACTCTGCTGTGGTCTCATGTGCAGGATCAACTATGAAAACCTGTTGAAGAAAGGGAAAAGAACACATGAAATGACTTTTATTCGAGTATCCGTGGGCTGAGAAAAATGTTATGAGTCACTGTACATGAAGTCAACCTTTTTCGAGCTACAGTTGAACCACATAAAAGATGAATTATACAAACAGCAGCTACCTCCCTCTAAGTTCAAAACATGTGGTACTGAAGGGCTAGGTGATTTTCTCACGGACTTAGGCTGATAACAAGGGAACTGTACTCCAGAGTGCTGATGCTGGTTCCTCTACTACACCAAGCAAAAACCAAGTTTAGCAACTCTCTCACCTTAAAAAATGGAGCCTGCCTTTTTGTATATTCATTTCTGAGGATCTCTGAATTAAGAATTCACTTAGAACCTAATTCTTAGACCACACTCACAGCTGTCAGGTAAGCACATAAACACGTATTAGGTGCTAAGCAACTTAGACATATTCTCTCACTTAATAAAGTTCAGGCATATGGTAAAACAGAACGAGATTTAAATTCTGACCAGAAAGGAAAGAAGTGGTTTCAAGAGACAGAAAAGTGGCCAGGCGTGGTGGCTCACACCTGTAATCCCAGCACTTTGGGAGGCCAAGGCAGGTGGATCACCTGAGTTCAGGAGTTTGAAACCAGCCCCGCCAATGTATTGAAACCCTGTCTCTACTAAAAATACAAAAATCAGCCAGGTGTGGTGCCATGTGCCTGTAATTCCTACTACTTGGGAGGTGAGGCAGGAGAATCGCTTGAACCTGGGGGGACGGAGGTTGCAGTGAGCCAAGATTCTGCCACTGCACTCCAGCCTGGGCAACAGAGCGAGACTCTTTCTGGGGGAAAAAAAGAGAGAAGAAGAAAGGTAGAGAGGGCAATTTTCCCTGCAAGTTCTGAGGAGGCCAACCTTGGCACTAACCCTACCACTATCTCTTTCCCAGCTATGTGAGGGAAGGGAAAGAAATGAGAGGGAAAAAGTGGGCCAATTAAGAACCCTCTTTCTCTTTCTCTAAAGCAGCGCAAGAAGGAGTAACAAGTAGGAGTTGGCAAACAGCCTTATTTAAGAGAATAAATGAAACTGCTGAATTTTAGGGATTACGATATTAAAGAAAAACAGCAGCAATATGCACCTTCTTACATAAAAAAAGAGCTATCTTAAAACTAATAAAACAGTATTGCTACGAACCTAAAACTGCTCTAAAAAATATAAAGTCTTAAAAACAAACACATCACTGAATGGTGTGAAGAGTATGAAAACTTACTCAATCTGGAAAAGCTGATTAGAAAAAATAAAAATTAAAAACTAAAAAGTGTTTTAAAATTAAAAACAAATTAAAAGACTAAAACAACAGTCTAAACCTTCATGTTAAAAATGAGCATTTCCCCACACTCTGAGGGGGGCTGTAACGCTCCTGTTACATCCCACAGCCCCACAAGAGGCCAGTACACTACAAAGCCCTCCCAGTGTGAACAGGGAGAGTATTTGGTGGAGGGTGGGGGAGGAAGCAGCTAGTAAAGGCGAGACGTGACCATTCTACACAACAAAAAAAGAGGGACTAGGCCGAGGGAGAAACAGAATTCGCAGGCAGACAATAAGAGTTACTTACCATATTATGTAAGTTTTTCCTGATCTGCCGAATAACACCAGGAAAGGTGGGTCGAAGCAACTCTTGTAAACTAGAAGGCCACGAATTATATCTGCTATCAACCTCCAGGTTGTTGACCCACTACAAAAAATAACACAACAGGATGTATGCACATTAGTCACCAGGTGTAAAATCTGCAATAACAACAATAAGACTTTGAATTATTTGAAGAAGAATCACATGAGACAAGACCATTTTCAAAGATAAAAAGATTGGGTGCAGTGCCTCACATCTGTAATCCTAGCACTTCGGAAAGACAAGACAGGAGGATCACTTGAGCCCAGGAGTTCGAGACCAGCCTGGGCAATATTATGAGACACACTCATCTCTGCAAAACAATATAAAAATTAGCCAGGCATGGTGGCTGCTGTCCCAGACACTCAGGAGGCTGAGGCAGGAGGATCACCTGAGCCCAAGGGGTTCGAGGCTCCAGTGAGCCACGATCGTGCCACTGCACTCCAGCCTGAACAACAGAGCAAGACCCTATCTCAGAAAAACAAACAAAAAAGATAAAAAGATTGAGTGGAAAAATGAGTGACTAAAAGACAAGCCACAGGATAGATAAAGACATTTGTAACCTACAAACCCAATAAAGGACTAATGTCAAGAATGAAGAAATACATAAAAATAAGAGGAAGAAGCTATATATATATATATATATATTTTTTTTTTTTTTTTTTAGATGAAGTCTCTCTCTGTTGACCAGGCTGGAGTGCAGTGGAACAATCTCGGCTCATTGCAACCTCCGCCTCCTAAGTTCAAGCGATTCTTGTGCCTCAGCCCCCCGAGTAGCTGGGATTACAGGCGCCCACCACCACACCCGGCGAATTTTTGTATTTTTAGTAGAGGCGGGGTTTCGCCATGTTGGCCAGGCTGGTCTCGAACTCCTGACCTCAAGTGATGTGCCCACCTTGGCCTCCCAAAGTGCTGGGATTACAGGTGTGAGCTACAGCACCCAGCCCTAAACTTTTTAAGAACAAAGGAAAAAAGAAAAAGTAAAAAAAAATTGGAAAAAAAAATATGAATAAGAAATATATAGAGGAAACCCAAATGGGCAATAAACATAAGAAATGTGTACACCCTCAACTGTAATCTAGGAACCATGAGCTAAGACCTCAATGAAATTTCATACCTGCTAGACAAAAAAAGTGAAAGTTTGTCAAGATCCAAGAAGAGGAAAAGATACAGAGCAAAGAGAACTCTCATGAAATGCTGGTGTGTGGACAATCGCTTCAGAGAACTGGATCTAATAAAGTTGAAGACTATATTAGTACTAATTTTTCTAAAATGAATGCAGTACTGCTGGCTGCAGTGGCTCATGCCTATAATCCCAGCACTTTGGGAGGCCAAGGCGGGCAGATCACAAGATCAAGACATCGAGACCACCCTGGCCAACATGGTGAAAACCCGTCTCTACCAAAAATGCAAAACTTAGCTGGGCATCGTCATGTGCACCTGTAGTCCCAGCTACTCGGGAGGCTGAGGCAGGAGAATCGCTAGAACCTGGGAAGCGGAAGTTGCAGTGAGCTGAGATCACACCACTGCACTCCAGCCTGGCGACAGAGCGAGACTCCGTCTAAAATAACATAACATAACATAACATAACATAACATAACATAACATAACACAACACAACATAACAGCAGCACCACTAAGTAGTTCCAGGTATCTACCCCAAATAAATTCACATGTATACACAAAAAGAGAGGAAAAAAGAGCCTAATTAAAATAGTGTTAACAACAGCAAAAAATCAGAAACAACTTCATGTCCGCAAAGAGCAATGGTTCAGGAGGCTGAGACAGGAGGACCTCTCGAACACAGGAGTTTAAGGCTGCAGCAAGCTATGACTGCATCCCTGCACTCCATCAGGGTTTTGTCATGTTGGTCAGGCAGGTCTCGAACTCCTAAGCTAAAGTGATCCGCCCGCCATGGCCTCCCAAAGTGCTGGGATTACTGGTGTGAGCCACTGCGCCTGACTGGATTATCCAATTTTTTTTTTTTTTTTTTTTTTTGAGACAGAGTCTCACTGTCGCCCAGGCTGGAGTGCAGTGGCACGATCTCGGCTCACTGCAACCTCCGCCTCCTGGATTCAAGCAATTCTCTTGCCTCAGCCTCCCAAGTAGCTGGGATTACAGGCGTGCACCACCACGCCCGGCTAATTTTTGTATTTTTAGTAGAGACGGGGTTTCACCATGTTGGCCAGGCTGGTCTCGAACTCCTCACCTCGAATGATCCACCCGCCTCAGCCTCCCAAAGTGCTGGGATTACAGGTGTGAGCCACTGTTCCTGGCCTCAAATTTTTGGAGTATTAGATAGGAGCCAGGCAAGGTGGTATATGCCTATGGTTCCAGCTACTCAGGAAGCTGAAGCAAAACGATTGCTTGACCCCAGGAATTTGAGTCCAGCCTGTGCAACATAGTGAGGCTTGTCTCTAAAAAAACAGAAGAAAGAAAGAAAAATATATTTGATAGAAAATAAAAGGATAGGCCGGGCGCAGTGGCTCAAGCCTGTAATCCCAGCACTTTGGGAGGCCGAGACGGGCAGATCACGAGGTCAGGAGATCGAGACCATCCTGGTTAACACGGTGAAACCCAGTCTCTACTAAAAAATACAAAAAACTAGCCGGGCGAGGTGGCGGGCGCCTGTAGTCCCAGCTACTCGGGAGGCTGAGGCAGGAGAATGGCGTGAACCCGGGAGGCAGAGCTTGCAGTGAGCTGAGATCTGGCCACTGCACTCCAGGCCGGGCAACAGAGCAAGACTCTGTCTCAAAAAAAAAAGAAAAGAAAAGAAAAGAAAAGGATAAAATAAGGGACAAGGGAATGCACACCAACTTGAGAAAAGATAAGAACTTCAGGAAGGAGAGGGGTGGCTGGTAAGGGACAAAGAAGAGCTTCAACTAAAACTGCCTTTTTTTTCCCCAAGAAAACAATTAAATCTGACACAAAATGATTAAATGTTAACATTTAGTAAGCATGATGATGGGTTGTATGGTTGTTAGTCCTTTTATGTTTGCATAAATATGTCATGTTAATGTTATTACCTTTTACTCTTTATAAGTACTTTTAACAGAAAAGCAAATGACATTAACAATGTCTTCATCAAAATAAGTTACATCACCAAGTACGAATTCAAGTAATGATTATCTACATTCTACATTATTTCTCCTAAATAAAATTTTTCTAAAATGAATGCAGTATAGAAACCAAGAAAAAATAAGAGCAGCTCTCCCCCTATCTTATTTTTACCACAACTGCCCAAGATGGCACTATCCCCACATCCTCTCTTTTTATTTGAGATGGAGTCTTGCTCTGTCGCACAGACTGGAGTGCAGTGGCACGATCTCAGCTGCCTGCAACTTCCACCTCCCGGGTTCAAGCGATTCTCCAGCCTCAGCCTCCCAAATAGCTGAGATTAGGAGGTACACAATGCCACATCCGGCTAATTTTTGTATTTTAAGTAGAGACGGGGTTTCACCACGTTGGTTGGTCAGACTGATCTTGAACTCCTGACCTCAGGTGATCCACTCGCCTTGGCCTCCCAAAGTGCTGGGATTACAGGCACGAGCCACCATGCCCAACCCTATACCCCACATCCTCTGACAGATGATGAGACAAAGGCTCAGAAAGATCATACAGCAGGCAAAAATCTATATAAATCCTTCAAATCCCAGATATCAAAATCCTACTAAAGAAGGTTCTTAGCTAAAAAGTGACATTTTCAATAGTAGCTTTAATTTACAGAGGTCACAGAATCACACCAGATCGTATGCCATTGAGAAAATACAGACTAAACACTTTTTCCCGAGAGATGCTCAGCTGAATCCCAGGGGCATGCTCAAGTGAAAAAAATCACTGTCTTGGCTGGGCGTGTGGGTTCATGCCTATAATCCCAGCACTTTGGGAGGCAGAGGTGAACGGATCACCTGAGGTCAGGAGTTCAAGAGCAGGCTGACCAACACTGTGAAACCCCCTCTACTAAAAATACAAGAATTAGGCGTGGTGGCAGGCTCCAGTAATCCCAGCTACTCGGGAGGCTGAGGCAGGAGAATTACTTTACCCCGGGAGGTAGAGTTTGCAGTAAGCCAAGATTGCACCACTGCACTCCAGCCAGGACAACAGAGTGAGACTGTGTCTCAGGAAAAAAAAAAAAAAAAATCACTGTCTTAACCACATTAGCAACAATGACTCAACTTTTTGAAGCATTTAAGGGCCTACTTTATTACATTCACTAAGTCCCATAAGCAACAGTAAATCTTTCACACCAACAAAAGAGATGGTGGGAGGAACTTCACCCTCACAGGAGACAAATTAGAAAACCATAAAAAAGATTCCTGGTCAGAAAGTCCTTTGATCACCCTAACAGAATACTCACTGAAATAGCAGGGCTCCGGATGTCTACTGCATAGTCTGCCTCAGAGGGCTGGATGTTCAGCTTCAGAACATTATGCAGAGAAAGGCCTTCTATTCCCAATCTATGCAGACCCTCCATTACCCGAGCTTCATTCCTCAACACATCAAACAGACTGGGGGGAAAGAAAAAAAGGCATTTACTAGGAAAAAAAAGCTTTTAAAAAAAATTCTTACCATGAAAATAAATGTATCAGTTCAACCTCAATGCCAAATCAAATTAATTGAGAAATTTAAAAAGGGAACTCTTCTCCAAATTAATTGAGAAATTAAAAAAGGGAATAAACACACAAATTGAGCATAAAACCCCAAATCTGTACTTTTACACGACATGATTTTAAAAACAGTATATTAATCTCTCTGTATTCTTTCTTATAACTGCATATGAATTTACAATTATCTCAAAATAAAGATTAAAAAGAGATACTACATTATATATGCTTAATATATGTTTCAATGTCAGTACCAGTTCACACAGACAAACATGACCACAGAAAAAAGCCTGGAAGAATCCACACTCAACTTAGAGGTTTGTTGGGAGAGATAGAAAAGATAGAGATGAAGGGCCAGGAGCGGTGGCTCACGCCTTGTAATCCCAGCACTCTGGGAGGCCAAGGCAGGTGGATCACAAGGTCAGTAGTTCGAGACCAGCATGGCCAACATGGTGAAACCCCATCTCTACTAAAAATACAGAAAAAATAGCCGGGCATGGTGGCAGGCGCCTGTAATCCCAGCAATTTGGGAGGCCAAGGTGGGCAGATCACAAAGTCAGTAGTTCAAGACCAGCCTGGCCAACATGGTGAAATTCCATCTCTCTAAAAATACAAAAAAAAAAAAAAAGCCGGGCATGGTGACAGGTGCCGTAATCCCAGCTACTCAGGAGGCTGAGGCAGGAGAATTGCTTGAACCTGGGAGGCAGAGGTTGCAGTGAGCTGAGACCGTGCCACTGGACTCCAGCCTGGGGAACAGAGTGACATTCCGCCTCCAAAAAAAAAAAAAAAGATAGGAAGGAGAAATAAGATGTGATTAAAAAAAAAAACCAAATGAATAAAGTCTGAATTCTACCTGACTGTCCGCTACCCACCCCAAAATCATGAAGACAATCAAATGCAATTTAATACTGAACCACATTTTACCAAAAAGTGGTATTCAAATATATGTAGACAGAACACCTTCTGAGACACAAGAAACAGGTTTTTTTTTTTTTTTTTTTTGGTTTTTGAGATGGAGTCTCACTCTGTTGCCCAGGCTGGAGTGCATGGGTACAATCTTGGCTCACTGCAACCTCCACCTCCCAGGTTCAAGTGATACTCCTGCCTCAGCCTCCCAAGTAGTTGGCACTACAGGCACGCACTACCAGGCATGGCTAATTTTTGTATTTTTAGCAGAGATGGGGTTTCACCACGTTTGCCAGGCTGGTCTCGAACTCCTGACCTCAAGTGATCCGCCGGCCTCAGCCTCCCGAAGTGCTGGGATTATAGGCATGAGCCACCGTGCACAGCCCAGAGGCAGTATTCTTAATAAATCTACTTCACACTGTTCCAAAAGTCAAAGAACCTGTTCTTTTCTATGTTCCCATGGTTAAGTGGAAAAGTATCGTTTCTAAAAGGACAGCCTCAGAAAACACTCAGGCCCCGAACATACACTGTGACACAAGATGGAGACATGTCATCCTGCCCACCCATCACAGCATGTGCCTACGACCTACATCCATCCAGTGGGGCCTGGTAAGCCATCAGGCTTTGCATTACGCCGTATCAACAAGGAACAGCAATATGAACATGTTACAAGGTGCTACACGTTACAAAAACTTTTCAGAGAATGAAAAATATTATCCTTACCTGAATATATCCTGTGTATCTAAATCAATGTGAAGTCCATTGATGAAGAGGGCTGAATCTCCAGGTTGTAATCCTAAAGTTCCCTTGAAATACTGAAAAATTTTAATGATTATTAGGGAGCTGTGAGAGAATGTTTAAAAAAATTTCAGTGTTTCTGGGCTTCACTACCTGTACAAATCTTGGCATCCTAAAGCAGGGCTAAGATTTGCTTCAAGATGCTGTTGGGATTCAATGGCAAGCAAGACAGGGGATACCATAGTGTATACACATTTCAAAACATGTTGTACACCACAAAAATATGCATTTTTTACTTTTTAATTTTAAAAAGAGGAGAAAAAACAATAAGGAGATCATGGAAAGGTGTGTCAATCGAGAACTGGAATTTCTCCAAGGGAGAGAGGAATTCGTATCTCCTCACGCCCCGGCTACGTCACAGCACCCGCAGATGATACAAAAAGGCTGACCCAGGCCAGGCGCAGTGGCTCACACCTGTCATCCCAGCACTTTGGGAGGCCAAGGCGGGTGGATCACTGGAGGCCAGGAGTTGGAGACCAGCCTGGACAATGTGGCAAAACCCCGTCTCTACCAAAAATACAAAAATTAACCAGCTATGGTGGCCTGCACCTGTAGTCCCAGCTGCTTGGGAGGCTGAGGCACAAGAATCGCTTGAACCCAGGAGGCAGAGGCTGCAGTGAGCTAAGATAGCACCATTGCACTCCAGCTTGAATGACAGAGCAAGACGCTGTCTCCAGAAAAAAAAAACAAGACTGACCCTGAGCTGGTGAATACAGTCGTTATCTATTTCTAGGTCTGGACACTGGTAATATACATGGGTTCATTTTGGGAAAGTTCATCAAATGAATGAGAATTTGTGTGCTTCTTTCTTTATGTTTCATATAAAATACATACATTTTGGGCTGGGCACAGTGACTCATGCCTGTAATCCCAGCACTTTGGGAGGCCGAGGTGGGTGGATTACCTGAGGTCAGGAGTTTGAGACCAGCCTGACCAACATGGTGAAAGCCCATCTCTACTAAAATTACAAAAAATTAGCTGGGCGTGGTTGGCAGAAACCTGTAATTCCAGCTATTCAGGAGGCTGAGGTAGGAAAACTGCTTGTATCTGGGAGATAGAGGTTGCCATGAGCCAAGATCATGCCACTGCATTCAGCCTGGGTGACAGAGCAAGACTTCATCTCAAAAAAAAAAAAAAAATTTGGCCTGGCATGGTGGCTCATGCCTGTAATCCCACCTCTTTGGGAGGCCAAGGTGAGTGGATCACAAGGTCAGGAGCTCAAGATCATCCTGACCAACATGGTGAAACCCCATCTCTACTAAAAATACAAAAAAATTAGCTGGGCGTGGTGGCACACACCTGTAGTCCCAGCTACTTGGGAGGCTGAGGCAAGAGAATCACTTGAATCCGGGAGGTGGAGGTTGCAGTGAGCCAAGATCATGCCACTGCACTCTACCCTGGGCAACAGAGCAAGACTCCATCTCAAAAACAAAAGTATATATTTTTGCTTTAATAAAATGTTTTACTCAAAAAAAAATTAAGACTCCATGAAACAGCAATATAGAATAATTTTGTCTTCCTCAGGGGGAAAAAGGCCCTAAATTTAAGATAATATTTGATGTTTTAATTTTGGAAATTAAAAAGTAAATATAAACTCCCAAGAAGGTTTTTCAATTTAGTAAACATTTGAGAAGCATTTATTTATCCCTCAGATGTACTTAATTCACTAATATCTCAGACATGAAGATCAAGGAAATCTGGGGTAAAGATAGTGAATTGAACGTAAGAACTTTTTTCCCTCCTGAAACTCTACTGCAACGTCAGTAGAGCAACTTTTTCAGTTATAAATCCACAAAGACAGAGAGAACAGGAAAGAAAAAGGTCACCAAATTTTGGAGCTGGAAGAGAGGTGGGTGAGGAGTTACTGTCCCAGTAGCCCTGAGAAAGCTGAATGCTAGACCAACAATGGGCAAGGTCAACAAGAAACCTGTGTCACCCCGCGGAACTCACCAAAGGCTCAGGAACTGGCAGCACACAGGACGTGTACAAAGGGTGATTCTTAGCTAAGTTCTGAGATAAAGCCCTTTAAGACAAAACCCCCCAGTCCCCCAACTGATTTCCCACAGCCAGGTGACTGCAGTCGGTGCCACCCTCTACTGTAGCAAAATGAAGGCTCATTCCCTGGAAAAGAACAAAACAGAACATCTGTGGACAACAGCACATCAAGCACAAGGAGGACAGGGACCCCCAACACAAAATGGGGAAGAGAAGGCAAGTCACCAAATGCTCTTCCCTACTGTGCTTCTACAGCTCTAGCAAACAGATTTCACCCTCCAGACAGACGACTAACGGATCCTCTTCTGGAGACTGACAAGGACTGACCAACCCAAAAGAAAAGGAACAAAGATACTGTCACTGGGGTTCCCTAGGAAACGGTCACAACAGAACACATTACAGTCACAAAGCCAATCATTAGGACTTCCAACCAGGTCCTTAGTGCCTCACTCTGAGTGTGACTGCCAGACACCTAAGAAAGGCCTCCACCACTAAAGAGACCAAAACCCAAAAACGTAGCTTAAGAGGAAACAGACTTTGCAGACAGAAAACACAAGCACCACTGTCTTCAGAGATACACAGGAACACCATAAAAAGAACAGCAAAAACACCTGAAAATTAAATATTTGACAACTAAAGGAAAAAAGACACACACAGGTTGAAAACTCTTACCAGAAAGTTGTTTTTTTTTTTTTTTTTTTGAAAAAGAGGCTGGGCTCGGTGGCTCAAGCCTGTAATCCCAGCACTTTGGGAGGCCGAGACAGGAGGATCACGAAGTCAGGAGATCGAGATCATCCTGGCCAACACGGTGAAACCCCTTCTCTACTAAAAATACAAAAAACATTAGCCGGCCATAGTAGTAGGCGCCTGTAGTCCCAGCTACTTGGGAGGCTGAGGCAGGAGAATGGGGTGAACCTGGGAGGCGGAGCTTGCAGTGAACTGAGATGGTGCCACTGCACTCCAACCTGAGGGACAGAGTGAGACTCCGTCTCCAAAAAAAAAAAAAGAAAAAGAGAAAAGAATAGGAAATAAAAGACTTTTAAAGGTAAAAGGCCAAACTAGTCAAAGAGGTGCAACATTTAAAAAATAAATAAATATTTCTAGGAAAAGAGGAGAGAGAAACCAGAGAGAAGAAACACAAAAAAGAATTCAAGAAAGTTTCCCAAAGCTAAAGGCAATGATTTTTCCAGATTTTAAGGGCCCATGAACCATCCTACAGGAGAGATTTTTTTAAAAAACACATATAATTATGAAATTTCAGATAACTAGAGTCAAAGAAAAGATCCTTGAGAGATCTCATACAAAGGCTTTAGACTTCTCAACAGCCACAACGGAAACTAAAATTCCAAGAGGCGAAGTCTTGTTTCAAATTTTGAAATGACTTCCAACCTAGAATTGTATAACCTGCCAATACTGTATAATGAGCTATCAATAAAAAGAAGTAGAAAGTTGATTTCTCAGAATTTCAAATTTGCCTCTCAGGCAACTTTTCTCACAGAGAATGATGAGCTGTACCAAAATAAGGAAATTAACCAAAAACAAAGAAGACGTGGAATCAAGCAACAGCGGATCCAACAAAAGAGGTTAAAGGAAGGTCCCAGGATGACCGGCACGCACCGGGTATATAGAGCAACCAGTCCACATTAGACCACGTCAAAACTAGATAAAATCAAAACCTCCAATATTGGGAAGACAGACAGACAGGAACCGTGCCAATATGGAACAGTGGTGGGACAGAGGGAGAGAACTGAAAGAAAGCTAAACCTCACTGTTTAAATAGGAGGCCAATATATAACGTCTGAACGGGAAAAATAAAGTACCGATGTAAGCTAGAAATCTGGAGAGAAATATCAGAAGAATCAGCAAATTGTTGAAAGTGTATGTCTTCAGGAATGGGGTGAAACATGTTAGGGGTGCGGCTTTTCTAAACAACATGGTAGCACCATCTCATGCTTTCAGTTATATGCATACTGAACTTTGATTAAAAACTAAAAATACAAAGATCACAGAAATGAAAAAAATCACAATCTTAGATAAAAGAAGAGTGACACTGTTAAATGCTGCTGATTAAACTCAGATTTCTTTATCTTGAAAGACAGAATACAAAACAGGTCAGTATTTTCTATCGGTGAATACCTTCTGATTCTCTTCCACTTCGGTTCTAAGTTCTGAGCTCACAGCTGTTTTTGTTATTGCTCTAAGGAAATAAAAACATTATGAGTGCTTGGCTTAATATTTGATATAAAGTCTTCAATTTCCATATTTTAAAATATGAAACACATTATTCAACAGATTAGAAAATATTAGATGGCAAAAACCTTAAATCTTTATAATTGATAAATACATTTCTCCTTTCTCAGATGTGTATATTTTTTGTAAGATACAAAATCAAAGAAATGTAGCAGCCATAGCATTATAAAACAGGTGCAGTTGCTTCCAAGTTCTTAAACATATGCACCCCATTTCTATATATGATCTGTACTACTCTCAGGCTAAAAGGATAATGTCGAATACACCAAAGCAGCAGATTGCTCTTCCCACTTAAGCACTTATGGTGGAGGTGGAATCATTCATGTATACCTTCAAGTAGCAGCTGAACTAAATGAGAATTCACTACATGATGTCTAAGTCCCAAATAAACAAACTTAGTTACAAAATATCTCACATCAGAAGTCAAAACACTTCATTCAGTGACTCAAGAAAATGACTGGGAACCATTCAAGTCAATAGTTTCTAAAGATTTGGCTTGTAAAACAATTTTGCCTTGCATTTATGAGACGTGCAGCAATATTACAGAATTGAAGGCAATGCCAGAAAATGTACAAACAAAATCTTTTTTTTTTTTTTTTTTAGATGGAGTTTCGCTCTTGTTGCTCAGGCTGGAGTGCAATGGCATGATCTTGGCTCACTGCAACCTTCGCCTCCTGGGTTCAGGCGATTCTCCTGCACCAGCCTCCCGAGTAGCTGGGATTACAGGCCCCTGCCACCACACCCAGCTAATTTTTTGTATTTTTAGTAGAGAAGGGGTTTCGCCATGTTGGCCAGGCTGATCTGGAACTCCTGACCTCAAGTGATCCACCCACCTCGGCCTCCCAAAGTGCTGGGATTATAGGTGTGAGCCACCATGCTTGGTCCACTTCCCCCTTTTGAGTACCAGACACGGAGGGTGGATCACCTGAGGTCAGGAGTTCCAGATCAGCCTGACCAACAGGGCAAAACCCTGTCTCTACTAAAAATACAAAAATTAGCCAGGCCTTGGCCTCCCAAAGCGCTGGGATTACAGACGTGAGCCACCAAGCCCGGCTCAAACAAAATCTTATTCTGTCACTATGAACTTAGCCTCTACGGCTTAGCCTAGAGGTCACTTAGCCTCTACGGCTCAGTGTCTTCAAGATTCAGTAAGATGACATATATAAAACCTTCCGTGAAGAAAACCACTGTGGTCTGGGACAGACTCTAGATTAGTCAGTTACATGAGCAAGGCCCATCCAATCCTGAAAGGCAGGTATTTTTATTCCCATTCCACTGCTGAGGAAACTGAGGTAAAGAGAGGTTGTTTATTTGCAAAGGTCACACAACTAAATAAGCAGAAGTGCCAGGAACATAACCTAAATCTGTCACTTCAACCACACGATGCATGGTCTTGCCATCTTCAAGACACAGGGCACCATCTGCAGTAGTAGTGGCGGTGGTGGTCATAAAGAATCTTAATTTTCGCTGGGTGCGGTGGCTCACGCTTGTAATCCCGGCACTTTGGGAGGCCGAGGTGGGCAGATCACTTGAGGTCAGGCGTTCGAGACCAGCCTGGCCAACACAGTGAAACCCTGTCTCTACTAAAACTACAACAAATTAGCCGGGCATAGTGGCACACGTCTGTAGTCCCAGCTACTTGGGAGGCTGAGGCAGGAGAATCGCTTGAACCCGGGAGGCGGAGGTTGTGGTGAGCCGAGATTGCACCACTGTACTCCAACCTGGGCAACAAGAGTGAGACTCCGTCTCAAAAAAAAAAAAAAAAATCTTAATTTTCTAAGCATTTTCATATTTTTATTACCTCATTTGGCAAGTGAACATGACGACAACTGGGTATGATGTTAAGGAGAGGAGCATTATTCTGTATTACCTGGCTTTGGTAGGAAAATTCTGACTAAGATCCTTCATAACAACCAGAGCCAACTCAACAGGAGAAGCCAAGATTCGAGCAGCAGTCTGGAAACTGAGATCTGCAATGATGTCAAATATAATTAAAAGTGGATTAATCTAACGCAATGAGAAGCAGAAAACAAAATCCAAATTTACTTCCCACTCTTTTCTTGGTAATTAAGAACGTCTCAGAACGCAGCCATTCCAGAGAGTGCCCAGGATTTCATTTCAGGTTGTATTCACTTCAGAGATCCCTGGAGCGCTCGGTTGAGCCGTTTCTGATAAATCTGCAGAAGACACTAGAGCACACACTAGCGCATGCGGCAGAGGCTGGGTCAGGCCCAAGTGCTTTTCCCTAAATTTACAGCACATCACAAAATACAGCATGGAGACCTTCAGCAAATGATGCTGTGAAAAATACTTGAAAAATAGTTCTTTGGAACAGAGAAAAACACACACGTCCTGCCACAATGACATGCCTTTAACACCCTCTAGATAAACAGCTGAAGAAATGTATATATATATATATATAGGAACTTAAGGACTATGACCTGTTTCTCGTATTACTAGTTTATGTATGGTCACACAGAAAGACTTGCCGCTTGTTTATATATATTACTTCCAACTAGTGTTATCTGTTTACAAAAGGATTTCCTTTCTTCCCTGACTAATCGTAATTAACTATTCTTATCTTTAAAATCAGAGGCACCCTCAGAATCACATACTACATATAATTAAACCCAAATTTTGCATTTTTTAAAGCCATAAAACTTAGCCAAAAAGTTGGCCAATGACCTCTCCCTGTTTTCATTACCTTGCAATTGCCAAACTTTTAAAGGTGCCATTTCATTGGTGCTCTCCACAAGATGCTTTCTGAGCTCTTTCAACTGTCCCTCCAGGTCGGGGTGCAGATCTCTAAAAGAAACATAATCAGTCCTTTTCATTATTTTTTCCTTCCCAGAACACAAGAAGAAGTAAACCAACTTTATCTTCATGGTTTTCCTCTCCCAACCCTAGGAAATTTTCTACAATATAGGGGGAAAAAATGAAGTATAATTATTCCTCTTTAAAAAAAATAGAAAACTAGAAGTTACTTTAAAACTCATAAAATTTATAGAAAAATTGCTAGAATAGCGATTCCCTGTAAGGTAGATAAGGAGACTGAGAGTGGTTAACAAAGGAGACTTTTCAGGCCAGGTGTGGTGGCTCACGCCTGATATCCCAGTCACTGAGGAGGCCAAGGCAGGAGGATTACTTGAGCCAAGGAGTTCCAGGTCAGCCTGTGCAACACAGCAAGACCCTGTCTCTTAAAAAAAAAAAAAAAAAAAAAGAAAGGAACAAAGGAGACTTCAGCTATATCTGCAGTGTTTACGGCTCTGTTTTATTTTTTGTTTGTTTTCTTTTGTTATTAAAGTAAAAGAAGGCTTATACAGGAAAAAAAAGAAAGCTTAATAAATAGTTTTATAGGACAGAAAAGCAAGTATGGTAACAGCAATCTATTCTGGGTTGTAAGTATGTGGGAATAAATTCTTCTCTACGCTTTTGTGAATCATTTTAATTTCTCAAAGTAAAACTGAGGCGAAAAAAAACTGCTTCCAGTCCCAAAATGAGTTTCCTTTAGCCTACATGCTCATAAAAATCTCTCAGTCACATGAATACAATTTAGGCTAACCATAGTTACTGAGTTTTATCTTTAAATATAGCATATTCCTCTACAGTAAAGGAGAGGTGATCTGGGGCAGAGATACAACATTTATATCAGACAGACAGATGGCTAGTACATTACTTTTTTCTTTTAAATGCTATAAACTCAAAATTTCTTAATACAAAACACAGAAATTAGAATTCCCTCAGACCGTTCACTGTCCAACCAACCCACTTCCTGTCAGTTACTACAGCCTGAGTATCCCAAATCTAAAATTCTGAAATCCAAAGTGCTCCAAAATCCAAAACTCATTAAATGTCAACATGACATCAAAGGAAATGTTCATAGGAGCATTTCAGGTTTCAGATTTTCAGACTTAGGAGTGCCCAACTGCTAAGCATAATGGAAATATTTCAGAATTGAAATCTGAAACTCTTCTAGTTTAAACATTTCAGAAAAGACACTCAAACTATATAAACTCTTAAATACCAAAAATGAGGCCAGGCACAGTGGCTCACACCTGTGATCCTAGCACTTTGGGAGGCCAAGGTGGGCAGATCCCTTGAGCCCAGGAGTTCAAGACCAGCCTGGGCAACACAGCAAAACTCCATCTCTACCACAAATACAAAAACTGAAGTGAGAGGATCACCTGAGCCTGGGGAGGTGGAGGCTGCAGCAGGCCATGATGGCGCCACTGCACTCCAGTCTTGGTGACAAGCTGAGAGCCTGTCTCAAACAAACAAACAAAAAAAACGGCCTAATTACTTTGGATAGCTAAATAACTATTCTGAATGTCCAAAAGGTAAAACAGCCTCAAAATTCTTTTTTTTTTTTTTTTTTCTGAGACAAAGTCTTGCTCTGTCACCCAGGCTGGAGCGCAGTGGCCGGATCTCAGCTCACTGCAAGCTCCGCCTGCCGGGTTTACACCATTCTCCTGCCTCAGCCTCCCGAGTGGCTGGGACTACAGGTGCCCGCCACCTCGCCCGGCTAGTTTTTTGTATTTTTTAGTAGAGACGGGGTTTCACCGTGTTAGCCAGGATGGTCTCGATCTCCTGACCTCGTGATCCGCCTGTCTCGGCCTCCCAAAGTGCTGGGATTACAGGCTTGAGCCACCGCGCCTGGCGTCAATATTCTCGATAATACCTTTGTGGGTGAATGCATAAAATCATAATGCTACCCAAAAAATAAACATAAACAACATAAATGTGAAAAAAAGATTCTGAAGCTGGGAGTGGTAGCTCACACCTGTAATTCAAACACTTTGGGAAGCCAAGGCAGGACAACCACTTGAACCCAAAGTTCAAGACCAACCTGGGCAACATAGCAAGACTCTATCTCTACAAAATATTTAAAAATTAGCCAGGCATGGTGGCACACACCTGTAGTCCCAGCTATTCGAGAGGGTGAGGTGGGAAGATCCCTTGAGCCCAGGAAGTCAAGGCTGCAGTGAGCCGTGATTGTGCCACCACTCTCCAACCTGGATGACAGAGCAAAGCCCTGTCTCAAAAATTTTTTTTTTAAAATGAATTCTGAAAGCCTGAGTCAAATAAAAATAGAATATGATTACATTCTAATGAGGCCAAAACTGATGTTAAACAAGAAATGTATATATGTGCAGGACGAACTCAACATGTAATTCAATGTAAACTAAGATACATCTTCTAAATTGTTAATCTGGTTATTTCACTTGGCCAAATCTCAGAGCTGAAGTATATAAAACTGAGCCTAGCATATACTATTTCTATTTGATCACTTTCTCTCTCTTTCCCTCTCTCTCTCGCTCACACACACACACACACACAAAATGTCCTAATAAAAATTTCCAGATAAAGCAGAATTCAGGGCTCTAAACAATTATCAAGCCATGAGGGAAATAACTTCAACTTTTAGAATAACAGCTAAGAAGACTTTCCAAGCTGGGCACGGAGGCTTACGCCTATAATCCCAGCACTTTGGGAAGCCGAGGCGGGTGGCTCAGGAGGTCAGGAGATCAAAACCATCCTGATCAACACAGTGAAACCCTGTCTCTACTAAAAAAAAATACAAAAAATTAGCCAGGCGTGGTGGCGGATGCCTGTAGTCCCAGCTACTTGGGAGGCTGAGGCAAGAGAATGGCGTGAACCCGGGAGGCGGAGCTTGCAGTGAGCCAAGATCGCACCACTGCACTCCAGCCTGGGCAACAGAGCAAGACTCCCGTCTCAAAAAAAAAAGAATAATAGCTAAGAAGACTTTCCAGCTATAAAACACAATGATACTTACATTAATTGATTATGATGCTTTCATTAAATGATTATGTAATTACGGAATTTTAAAAAATACCATTTCCTTTCACATAAAGCAAATTCTAATAAAATGGTTTTTTCTGAGCTGGGCGCCATAGCGCATGCCTGTAATCCCAGTACTCTGGGAGAGTGAGGCGGTCAGATCACTTGAGGCCAGGAGTTCAAGACCAGCCTGGCCAACATGGTGAAATCCTGTCTCTACTAAAAATACAAAAGTTAGCCAAGCATGGTGGTGGGTGTCTGTAATCCTAGTTACTCAGGGGGCTGAGGCAGGAGAATCACTTGAACCCAGGAGGTGGAGGTTGCAGTGAACTGAAATTGCACCATTTCACTCCAGGCTGGGCAACAGAGCAAGACTTGGTCTCAAAATAAATAAATAAATAAATAAAATAATAATAGTAAAATGTTTTCTCCATTGAGCATGTATAAAATTTACTGTATCTATTTTGCATTTTTGCTCAGACTATGTTTGAAAAAAACTTTTAAGTACATTTTTTTCCTGGGAAAATATTAAGTGAAACAATTCAATTTCTCCTCTTATGGCAATCAAAAAATGGTATGTAACTTAATGCCATCAACTGAGAGGTAAGAAAAATGCACTTAAACTGTGGGCAGGTAGCCAAAGAATCAATTAAGAATCATGTGCTTCGGCCGGGCGCGGTGGCTCAAGCCTGTAATCCCAGCACTTTGGGAGGCCGAGACGGGTGGATCACGAGGTCAGAAGATCGAGACCATCCTGGCGAACACGGTGAAACCCCGTCTCTACTAAAAAATACAAAAAACTAGCCGGGCGAGATGGCGGGCGCCTGTAGTCCCAGTTACTTGGGAGGCTGAGGCAGGAGAATGGCGTAAACCCGGGAGGCGGAGCTTGCAGTGAGCTGAGATCCGGCCACTGCACTCCAACCCGGGCGACAGAGCGAGACTCCGTCTCAAAAAAAAAAAAAAAAAAAAAAGAATCATGTGCTTCAAGCTGGGCGCAGTGGCTCATGCCTGTAATCCCAGCACTTTGGGAGGCTGAGGCGGGTGGATCACTTGAGGCCAGGAGTTTGAGATCAGCCTAGCCAACGTGGTGAAACCCTATCTCTGCTAAAAATACAAAAATTAGCCAGGTGTGGTGGTGCACGCCTGTAATCCCAGCTACTCGGGAGGCTGAGGCAGAAGAATCACTTGAACTTGGAAAGTGCAGGTTGCAGTGAGTCGAGATCACGCCACTGCACTCCAGCCTGGGCAACACAACGAGACTCTGACTCCAAAAAAAAAAAAAAAAAGAAAAAGAATAATGTGCTTCAGAATAATGTGAAATCATAAACTGTACTATAAACTAAGTGGTTGACTCTCCACATAGGATTGCATACATAAAGTACTGTTAGGAGATGGGTAACTCAGACAGTAATCAACAAGATGATGCTTAAAATGCAAGAAAGCCTGGAGGCTTAAGGAAAATGAGGGTGTTTCCCAAAATACACAGAACATACATACCTTAATTTTCCAAAGAAGAATCCCTGAACCTCATCAATAGGATCATTTTCACCAATCACTGTGGTGTTTACCTCAGTTCCTACGAAAGAACGGAATATACATATTAATAATAATGGCTCACATTTGAAGCAAAAATGTTACTAGTCTCATAAACATCATAAAATTGAATAATGTGAAAAAAATCAGAAACCCCTGAAATTATACCATTTAAAATGTTGACTATCACAATGACCCTTTGGCAATGGTTCTTTAAACAAACAGAATAAATGCATTTTAATATCTCCTGTGTTCCTGGATAAAGAATGCATTTTTCCCTTAAACTTTGGAAAATTTTATATGCTAAAATCTTCAAAATTAATAGATTTAAACATTATGGACAACTATGAAATTAACAGTTTTAAACACTATGAACAAAGAATTTTTCAATATCAAAATTCTGAAGAATTTATAATTAGTCAACTTAACCCTAAACACAATTATTGAAGAAAACAGAAGGATGAGGTAGTAGTTTATTTACCACCTGCTTTACTACTCGGATTTTTTATCTTTAAAATGAGCTTAAAAGAAAGAAATGAAAAAACAGCAATTAAAACTTGTAGATAAAATAATAAATTCAAAACCCTAGAGTATTACAACAGAAAGTATCCACAGTAAACTGTTCCATGTACAGAACTAATAAACAACACAAAATTGTTTGCTAAATATAGGATACTTTAAGATTTAACGTTGGAGTCACAAATAAATGGCTATTTGTAAACACCATATAACATCAACAACAATAGCTACTACTTGCTGAACGTTTTTGGGCAAACGACTGTGCCAGGTTCTTTCTTGGTGTGTTTTCTTTTTTTTTTTTTTTCAGTACATGAAAAAATTCTTTACTTACACATCTTATTTATTCCTCCCCAATACTGGAAGAGACATGTATCATTACCTGCATTTACACAAGAGAAAACTGGGACCTAGAGAATTTGCTTCAAGGTCACCCACTCAGATGTAACAGAACCAGGATGCAAACACAGGTTCAGCATACGCCTAAACTTTTCATAAGGAAACAAACTCCCCTTTAACTCATATTTGAAGAAAGCACATTGGTCCCATTTTTACCAATTCACCTTTCACCTGAGTATCATCCTTGGCCTTGTACTCAGTGCTCTTAATGGCCAATTCCACACCATAGCCAGAGAGGTAAACAGGCTCCTTCCTGGGATTCTGCAAGGAAAGCAAGAATCCCACCATTACCACCTAGCTCTTTCTACGTCACAGTGTACACAGCATGACCATGTTCATGCTGCATCTACTAGCCTTTACCTAGGATTACGCACTCAAAGTATCTTTAAATCGTTTTTTAAGGGTATCAGCTATATAGCTAAGAAAGTTCACTAAATATTTTTAGTCCAAAATCTACCAAAAAATCAAGAGTAATAAAAGCACTTATCTACCATTAAAATATTGATCATACGTTTTAAAAATCAATTCAGAGTCTGTATCTCTCTCCTTATAAAATCCTAGGCTCCCTTACATGTTGTAGGCTGCCACAACTGTGGGAATGGAATTCAGGGTAGATGCAAAACCAGAAGAATGGACAGCCGAAAGTGCTAAGGTCCCAACCACAAGAAATGGAGAAAGAAAAGAAGAAGCTCCAGAACCTACAGAGCAGGGTTGAAAGGTGGTGAGGTCTCAATCCCAGAGATGTTTCTGAGGCCCATGGGAGTCTGCTTTTTATTAAATTTAAATGCCTTTGAGCGGAGCTTGGACTGACCAGCATCCTGACTGAAGATGGCCCTTCAGACATTAACATCTATCTATCCTAACAGCAATAGAGGGGGCAGAGGGAGAGTCAAAAACTGGACTTCGATAAAACTTTCTGCTTGTACAAATTTTCATTTACAATTTTATAAAAATAATATAAATAATTATTAAAAATATTAAAATTAAATATTAAAAATGTTGAATTAAAAATAAATTATTTAAAATAATTATTAAAATATTAAAATAATTACGAAAATAATAATAATAATAAAATGTGACTCACGCCTGTAATCCCAGCACTTTGGGAGGCTGAGGCGGTCAGATCACCTGAGGTCAGGAGTTCAAGACCATCCTGGCCAACACGGTGAAACCCCATCTCTACTAAAAATACAAAAAATTAGCTGGCATGGTGTCATGTGCCTGTAATGACAGCTACTGGGAGGCTGAAGCAGGAGAGTCGAACTCAGGAGGCAGAGGTTGCAGCAAGCTGAAATTGTGCCACTGCACTCCAGCCTGGGTGACAAGAGCGAGACTCCCTCTCAAAAATAAATGAATCAATCAATAAAATTTTTATTTTTTTGGCATGAACTTAGTACGGAGCTTATTATGACACAGAAACTTTAAAGGGCTAACAACCTTTACATATAAATATTTTAAATGACTAAATATTACACAAAGTCTTAAAAGCTTAATATTATATCAAGTCTACCTATGAATCGCCTGTTTAGAAAATCCTCCTGCTTCCACCAAATAAAAAGGTGGCAAAGAGAAAACAGAAGAAAAAAGATTGGAAAAGAAACTGAATTCAACAATCAGTTCCATAGTATAATGACCATACTAAAGTTAGAAAAGATTATTTACATGGTTCACTTTGAAATAAAATGTAAACTATCAAGCCATTTTTTAAGTATGTTTTTTATTTCTTCAGAAAGTGAAGCAAAGCACATCTTATGTGCAAATAACAAACTCAATGAAACTATTGGATTTCTCAAAAAAGGGGTTCAAATAACTAGATTATTTTATAAAGAGGGAGATTATTATCTTATGCTCTAAGGCCATGCTGAGCAAATTACATTCAAAACAGGTGTAAAATAAACCAATACTTACAAATATATAATGTCTGAATACATAATTGATTTTGCCTGCATTGCTTTTTGATATAAGTTGGCGGTGAAAATTAGAAAATTCCTCAGAGCCAATCTCAGAGTAGAAAATCACCACTGGGCTTTCAGGATTAGAGGAGGGATATCTGTGATCTCCTTTGAACAATAAAGGTTTGGGTCTGAAAATAAATAATAAAAGCTTAAAACTTTAAGAATAATTGTGAAACACTAAAAATATCACAAAATATAAAGTACAGCTATGAAAATTTAAATAAAGATTATAAGCATCTTAATATGAAGGGCAGCATGATCTTAAATAATTTTCACTTACTAAGATTACTATCAAGTATGAGTCTTGTTTATTCATGATTAAAAATAACAAAAGTACATTATACAAAATACTAACTATAAAATGTAAACACTGGACAGGTCCAGTGCGTGATGCCTGTAATCATAACTAAGAAGAGCCTGGGCAACATGGCAAAACCTCGACTCTATAATAAACAACGAAAATTAGGTGGGTATGGTGGCGTTCACCTGTAGTCCCAGCTACCCGGGAGGCTAAGGTGAGAGGATCACCTGAGCCCCAGAGGTTGAGGCTGCAATAGTCCATGATCATGCCACTGGACTCCAGCCTGGGTGACAGAGCAGGACCCTATCTCAAAAAAAAAAAAAATAAAATAAAATAAAATAAACCTCAATTAATAATAGCTACCAATTCCTAAAAAGGGAGGAAAAGGGCCAAAAAAGGACACATATTCAAATGACCACTAAATCTTGAGTATGTATGTATGTGTTTTTTTTGTGTGTGTGTGTGTGTGTGTGTGTGTGTGTGTGTGTAAAACATAATATAATATTTCTGTTTGTTTGTTTTTTTGGAGATGGAGTTTCGTTCCTGTTGCCCAGGCTGGAGTACAATGACATGGTCTCGGCTCACTGCAACCTCTGCCTCCTGGGTTCAAGTGATTCTCCTGCCTCAGCTTCCTCAGTAGCTGAGATTACAGGCATCTACCACCACACCCGGCTAATTTTTGTATTTTTAGTAAGAGATGGCGTTTCACCATGTTGGCCAAGCTGGTCTCAAACTGCTGACCTCAGGTGATCCACCCGCCTCGGCCTCCCAAATTGCTGGAATTACAGGCATAAGCCACCACACCCAGTCAATATAATATGTTATATACTATGTTATATTTTAAGAAGTCCTCAGTCTGTCGCTCAGGTTGGAGTGCAGACGCATGATCTCTCCACTCACTGCAGCCTCGACCTCCAGGGCTCAAGGAGGGACTACAGGTGCATGACACCATGCCAGCCAAATTTTGTATCTTTTGTAGACATGAGGTTTTGTCATGTTGCCCAGGCTGGTCTCGAACTCCTGGCTCAAGCAATCTACCCGCCTCTGCCTCCCAAAGTTCTGGGATTATAGACGTGAGCAACCACGGCTGGCCAAGTACTTTTTTCTACCGTATAAATAGAATATGATTACCTTTTCATTTAAAAATGTAAGTATAGGCCGGGCGCGGTGGCTCAAGCCTGTAATCCCAGCACTTTGGGAGGCCGAGACAGGCAGATCACGAGGTCAGGAGATCAAGACCATCCTGGCGAACACGGTGAAACCCCGTCTCTACTAAAAAATACAAAAAACTAGCCAGGCGAGGTGGCGGTCGCCTATAGTCCCAGCTACTCGGGAGGCTGAGGCAGGAGAATGGCGTGAACCCGGGAGGCGGACCTTGCAGTGAGCGGAGATCCGACCACTGCACTCCAGCCTGGGTGACAGAGCAAGACTCTGTCTCAAAAAAAAAAAAAAGTAAGTATAAATAATGCAAAAAGCAGAGGCTAACATTAAGCTTATTACTTGCCAATTATATTAAGTCTATCTCCTCTACTATTTTTACTACTATGATCTTCCTAATGGACGTTTTTGTTTCTGTTTTTATTTTGGAGTCAGGGTCTCACTCTGTTGCCCAGGCTACAGTGCAGTGGCATGAACACAGCTCACTGCAGTCTCTACCTCCCAGGCTAAAGTGATCCTCCCACCACAGCCCAGTAGCTGGGACCAAAGGCGTGTGCCCAGTTACTGCCACCACGCTCAGCTACTTTTTGGATAAACAGTGTCTCACTTTGTTGCATAGGTTGGTCTGGAATTCCTGGGGTCAAGCAATCCTCCTGCCTCAGCCTCCCAAAGTGCTAGGACTACAGGCTTGTGCCTCTAATGGACTTAACATTTCAGTTTTCCTCATAAATTTTAAAACTTCTCTCCAAAAAACTTATCTAAGGATGGCATCAAGATATTAACAGATCTTAATGCAAACTTTATGACCTACCAATCTCTATTGTAATAAACTCTATAACTCAGCAGAAAGTAAAGACATGAATAAGGATGCTCCATATAACCTTATTGTAACAGGGGTAAAAAAAGAAAATGACTTAAAAATCCATCAGTAAGAGCTAAATTATCAATTATGGGGCAGTCTTACATAGGTTATGCATGTGTTAAAAATGATGAGATACACCTACTCGTACTACATGGAAAGATGCCTTTTATAAAAATAGAACTACCTACATGTATAAATTTAAAACCGTAGAAAAAAGTCTGAAGGTATATATGCCAAACCATTAAAAGTAGTTACCACCTCTCAGAGAGGAGACACTATTATTCTTTTCTTTATAAAGGTGTGCGTTATTGTTGTAGCAAATTAAATAAAGTTTTTTAAAAGAATCACAAAGCCATCAATGTTGTTTCCCCCGAGAGAGCACCACTGTATCACATGCAGCCGTTTCTGAATGTCCATGTCTTGACCCTGAGAGGGCTGGAGTGCACACTGTGTTTTCTGGTTAGCACTCTGAGTAAGAACCACTACTGACGTTTGGTGGGCAGAGGATGGGTGCTGGGCAGACAACCTCACTAAAGAAGACCTGCACTACCTCACTGCCATTAGCAGTGCTGACAGGGCAGGCCAGCCCCATGTAGAGCTCACTGTTCTGTTTATGAACAGCATTAGAGGAGGTACAGGCGGCTTGCTGCCCTCGCCAGTCAGCAAAATGATACACAGCCGAGTTGTCTACCACAGGAAACTCACCTTTGGGCAAAAAAGCTGGTACATTAGTTGCCAAATTAATATTCAAATCAAGCCTGCAATTATCTTTCAAATATCCTCCTTTGCCTGAAACTAATAATATCCTGAGAGATATTATCATTAATGTCATTATTTCAGGCACTGGCTTTAACACACACAGTATTTCTTACTAAGCTAATGACAAAGCCTATGTCATTGCTCAAATGCAGTCATTACTAAATAGTAACAGTTAATACTAAATACTTGTATTATCTTCATTTTGAAATGAGATTAATTTGCCACATTTCACAAAACGATTTTAAGTGACGGAGCTGAGATTCAAATCTAGTCAGTCTGGTTCCAGAAGCCATACTCTAAACCATTACACCTAATGATACAAAACAGATGAGAAAATCAGAAGGTAGATGACATACAGAAGCAGCACTGGAAATGTGTGATATGAAAACAAAGGAACACACAATCTACCTTTCAGAGGCTGTCAGTAGAAGAGTCTCCAGGGTATCAGATTCACAAGTCGTCTTTCCATGCACGGAAAAAAACGAATTACATCCTTCCGGTGGAGGTTCATCAGCTGCTATCTGTCACAGAAGACACACACCTTTTTTTTTTTTTTTTTTTTTTTTTTGAGACGGAGTCTCGCTCTGTCTCCCTCCCGGGCTGGAGTTGCAGTGGCCGGATCTCAGCTCACTGCAAGCTCCGCCTCCCGGGTTCACGCCATTCTCCTGCCTCAGCCTCCCGAGTAGCTGGGACTACAGGCGCCGCCACCTCGCCCGGCTAGTTTTTTGTATTTTTTAGTAGAGACGGGGTTTCACCATGTTCACCAGGATGGTCTCGATCTCCTGACCTCGTGATCCACCCGTCTCAGCCTCCCAAAGTGCTGGGATTACAGGCTTGAGCCACCGCGCCCGGCCGACACACACCTTTTAAAGTTCTAACCAAGGATGAGATAAAGACATGTATAATCAAAACAGGTGATTAAATTATGACAAGACAACATTGGTGAAAGTGGCTGAGTGTGGTAGCTCGTGCCTGTAATCCCAGCACTTTGGGAGGCCAGAGTGGGAGGATCACTTAAGCCCAAACCTGGGCAGTTAAGCCTGCCACTTAAGCCTGGGCAGCATATTGAGACCCCATCTCTACAAAAAATAAAATAAATAACAAATTAGTTAGTCACAGTGGCATATGCCTGTAGTCCCAGCTACTGAGAAGGCTGAGGTAGGAGGACTGCTTGAGCCGGAAAGGCTAAGGCTACAGTGAGCCATAATCACAGAACTGCACTCCAGTCTGGGCAACAGAACTAGACCCTGTCTCAAAAAAATAAAATCAATACAGGCAAAAACAGGCCAGCCACAGTGGCTCACGCCTGTAATCCCAGCAATTTGGGGGGCAGAGGCAGGATGGATCACCTGTGGTCGGGAGTTCGACACCAGCCTAGCCAACATGGCAAAACCCTGTCTCTACTAAAAATACAAAAATTAGCTGGGTGTGGTAGCAGGCTACCCCAGCTGAGGTAGGAGAGTCACTTAAACGCAGGAGGTGGAGGTTGCAGTGAGCTGTGATTGCGCCACTGCACTCCAGCCTGGGCGACAGGGCAAGACTCTGTCCCAAAATAAAGAAAAATGAAAAAAAAAAAACCCACTTCATATTATGACGATGTATCCTTGGGCAATACAACAATACAGTAACACAGCAAGTGATTCCAACAGAAGTTAACAGGGTGGTTGGTTTCAGAGGGCGAAAGGTGGCCACAGTCAGGACACAGTACGTGGAGGGCTTTCCATGGCACCAGATCAAGTCCTGCTTCTTGACTTGGGTGAAAATTACAAGGATGTTCACATTATAATAATCCATTACTATATATTTTTTGTGAGTGGTTTTTCTATGTTTTATTTTATAATAAAAAATAATTTTAAAATTAACTTTGCTTTTATATCAAATATATAGTTGGTGAAGACACCTTTGACTGTCTCTTCTTAAGTCTCTCTCTCTTTTTTTTTTTTTTTTTTGAGACGGAGTCTCACTGTCGCTCAGGCTGGAGTGCGGTGGCATGACCTCGGATCACTGCAAGCTCCGCCTCCCGGGTTCACGCCATTCTTCTGCCTCAGCCTCCCCAGTAGCTGGGACTACAGGCGCCTGCCACCAGGCCTGGCTAAGTTTTTATATTTTTAGTAGAGACGGGGCTTCACCGTGTTAGCCAGGATGGTCTCGATCTCCTGACCTCGTGATCCACCCGCCTCGGCTTTCCAAAGTGCTGGGATTACAGGCGTGAGCCACCACGCCCGGCCTTAAGTCTCTCTTTTTTTTTTTTTTTTTGAGACGGAGTCTGGCTCTGTCGCCCAGGCTGGAGTGCAGTGGCCGGATCTCAGCTCACTGCAAGCTCCGCCTCCCGGGTTTACGCCATTCTTCTGCCTCAGCCTCCCGAGTAGCTGGGACTACAGGCGCCCGCCACCACGCCCGGCTAGTTTTTTGTATTTTTTTAGTAGAGACGGGGTTTCACCGGGTTAAACAGGATGGTCTCGATCTCCTGACCTTGTGATCCGCCCATCTCGGCCTCCCAAAGTGCTGGGATTACAGGCTTGAGCCACCGCGCCCGGCAAGTCTCTCTTAACTTGAGGTTCCTCTGTCCCTCTTTTACTTTTCAATTACAATAGAAATTTCCATAATTTATTTATTGAAGAAACTAGATTACTACTACGATTCCTGTATTCTTGATTTTCCTGACTGCATCCCTGTGGTGATGCTAAACATTTCTTGCCTCCTGTATTTCCTGTGAACTGCTTTTAGAACTACAGGCTGTGATTAGATGCTGGTTCATTGGTTTAACAAGATTACATCTCCCAGGCTGCAATGCATAAATAAAATATTGCTGTCTCTTTTCCATACAGATATTCTTTTTCTTATTTTTTTTAAATCTGCGGGTTGAAGACTTAACATCAATTTTGCTTATTATTTCTTTTTTTAAATCATAAATCCTAGAAAATTTCAGGCAAAAAAGTGATAGCTCTGTAATTCAATTCCAGGACAACTGCAGTCTATCCATTCATCATGACATACATTCATCATGACATCCATTCACCATGACATAAAATGCTGTTCTTTAAGAGCACGGGACCCACCTGCTGGAAGGCTTGGATCGTAGCTGAGTAGGAACGAAGAGACAGACAAAATTTCAACAAATTCTGCTGGAGAGGTGACAGAAACTGAAATGCAGCTTCCAGTATTGCATGATAATAGGAATAATCAGTACCTGTCAAGGAAGAACATTAACCAAAGTAATTGCATATGACTAGAGAAATCTAAAGAAGATAGCTCATGAAGCACAAAGCTGTGTTACAAAGGTATGTGATGGCAAGTTTTACCAGTATATTGTCTTGAACTCTCATCAAATGCTTAAAATTCCCTGGAATACACAATGCAGTTGGGCTCTTCCTCTCCTCTTCCCTTTCAAACTATTCCCTCCCCTGGACCACTATTTTCCCACTTACCTGGATGACTGATAGCTACGTACTTCCTCAGAAATAATTCAGCTGTGAAATCACCTACTCCAGGAAGTCTCCACAATCCCTATCCCATGCTTCAATGGACCAGTTAAATCTCTTCCTCAATCCCAGAACACTTCTCTGTTTACCTCTTTCACTTATCATATCATTTACTAAATTATTTATTCACTGTCTATCTATACCCCGCCTAGACTTCTGGTCCCCAGAGGCAGAGGCTATGACCTATTTATCCTTATATCCATGATGCCTAGCACATGGTAACTATTCCAAAAACTAAACAAAACTGAGCATGTGATGAGGAAGTTACAGTATTAAAGAATACTGATGACATTTTAAAGTTTGAAAAGAAGCATTTAAACAAAAAGTTGGACCAAATTATTTTAAAGAAAAAAAATCCAAATACTAACGTGAAAAAATCCCCAGGATAAATGAAAAGCAAGGACACAAAACAATGTACATAGTAACTTATTTTTTTTTAACTAGGAGAAAGAATGAGAAATAAGAATACATATGTATATATTTGTTGTAAAAAACACTGAAGGCTAAACAAATTAATTTAAAATGTTATAAAAAGCAGGAAAGAAACAGAAGGAACAGGGTCAAGGAGGAAACAATGTTTTTTTTATATATACAAAAAAAATTTTTTTTTTTTTTTGAGACGGAGTCTCGCTCTGTTGCCCAGGCTGGAGTGCAGTGGCCGGATCTCAGCTCACTGCAAGCTCCGCTTCCCAGGTTCACTCCATTCTCCTGCCTCAGCCTCCCGAGTAGCTGGGACCACAGGCGCCGCCACCTCGCCCGGCTAATTTTTTTTTGTATTTTTTTAGTAGAGACGGGGTTTCACCGTGTTAGCCAGGATGGTCTCGATCTCCTGACCTCGTGATCTGCCCGTCTCAGCCTTCCAAAGTGCTGGGATTACAGGCTTGAGCCACCACGCCCGGCACAAATAATTTTTTACTGAAAAAATGTCATCTTAAATGTCGAAGTTCAAATGTGATTATCTCAAATTTTTATAAATATAAATATAAAGGTTATTTGCATATAACCTTTTATATAGCTTTGACTTGGGAATCACATGTTATCCATGCACAAAAACTTAAATTTTGCATTTTAAAGGACAAGCACAGTGGCTTACGCTTGTAATCTCAAAACTTTAGGAGGGCGAGGCAGGAGGATTATTCCAGCCCAGGAGCTCAAGAGATCAGCCCTGGTAACATAGTGTGTCTCTTTTTTAAAAAATAAAAATAGGCAGGGCACGGTGGCTCATGCTGTAATCCCAGCACTTTGGAAGGGGGAGGTGGGTGGATCACCTGAGGTCAGGAGTTCTAGACCAGCCTGGCCAACATGGTGAAACCCCATCTCTACTAAAAATACAAAAATTAGCCACGGGAGGTGGCAAGCGCCTGTAATCCCAGCTGAGGCAGGAAAATCACTTGAATCCGGGAGGCAGAGGTTGCAGTGAGCTAAGATCGCGCCACTGCACTCCAGCCTGAGCAAGAGGAGACTCTGTCTCAAAAAATAAAGAAAGAAAATAAAACGTTCCATTTAGAAAAGAAAATACAAATATTAACATTTTATGAGGCAGAATATAAAAGTTTCTATACTGCAATAGCATCCTCTACGTAAAAAATAGGTAAGAAATATCTCAAAATGATGCCAGAATGTTAATGGTGTCAATCTTGGGTGGCAGGAATTAAGTAATATTTCAAACAAATAAAATGTTTAACACACTTTTATGTTGTTCATAGGACTCATACTCCTATAGCTTTAATGAATATGTATTATCATTTTCACTGAAAAAAATGTCATTTTAAATGTCAAAGTTCAAATTTGATTATAAATCCACTTTGATAAATTTGTTCTATAAAATCTTAAAAATAAAGTATTTTTTGATAACTTAATTCTAGTTGCCTTGAAATTAGTAAAACTTACAGATGCTTGTTTAAAATATTTACATATCTATATTGCCAAAAAAAAAAAAAAGATTCAGGCTGGGCATGGTGGCCCACCCCTGTAATCCCATCACTTTAGGAGGCCAAGGTGGGAGGCGGGGCAGGGATGCCTCGAGGCCAGGAGTTTGAGACCAGCAAGTGCAACATAGCAAGACCCATCTTAACAAAATGTAAAAATTAGGCAGGCCTAGCTGCACGCACCTATAACACCAGCTACTAAGGAAGATGAAGCACGAAGACTGCTTGAGCTCAGGAGTTCAAGATTGTAGTGAGCTATGATCACACCACTGCACTCCAGCCTCCAGAGCCAGACTCTGTTTCCAAAATCAAAATAGGCCGGGCTTGGGGGCTCACACCTGTAATCCTAGCACTTTGGGAGGCTGAGGCGGGTGGACTGCCTGACGTCAGGAGTTTGAGACCAGCGTGGCCAACATGGCAAAACCCCATCTCTGCTAAAAATACAAAAATTAGCTGGGCGCAATGGTGGGCACTTGTAATCCCAGCTACTCAGGAGGCTGATGCAGGAGAATGGCTTGAGCTCAAGAGGCAGAGATTGCAGTGAGTCGAGATCACGCCACTGCAGTCCAGCCTGGTGACAGAGCGAGACTCTGTCTCAAAACAATAAATAAAATAAAATAAAATAAAAATAAATAAAATCTAGCTGGGTGCAGTCACTCACGCCTGTAATCCCAGCACTTTGGAATGCCGAGACAGGAGGATCGCTTGAGTCTCAGGAGTTCAAGACCAGCCTGGGCAACACACGAGACCCTGACTCTACAAAAAAAAAATTTTTAATTAGCCCAAATAAAAAATAATAATAAATAAAATAAAATAAATATTTGGATAGATCACACCGAGTGAAAAAAGTGAAATAAAATAAAAACAAAACAAAACAAAAAGATTCAGACAACTTTTAAAATATGTATTATTTTAATAAAAAATTAAAAAGTTAAAAAATCAATACAGGCCAGGTACAGTGGTTCATGCCTGTAATCCCAGAACTTTAGGAGGCTGCGCTGGGAGGATCACTTGAGCCCAGAAGTTTGAGACCAGCCTGGGCAACACAATGGGACAGACCTCATCTCCACTGTATTTTTTTTAAAAAATTAAATAATTTTGGCCGGGCGCGGTGGCTCAAGCCTGTAATCCCAGCACTTTGGGAGGCTGAGACGGGCGGATCACGAGGTCAGGAGATCGAGACCATCCTGGCTAACACGGTGAAACCTCATCTCTACTAAAAAAAAAATACAAAAAACTAGCCGGGCGATGTGGCGGACGCCTGTAGTCCCAGCTACTCGGGAGGCTGAGGCAGGAGAATGGCGTGAACCCGGGAGGCGGAGCTTGCAGTGAGCTGAGATCCGGCCACTGCACTCCAGCCTGGGCGACAGAGCGAGACTCCGTCTCAAAAAAAAAAAAAAAATTAAATTAAATTAAATTAAATTAAAAAATTAAATAATTTTAAAAGAAGAAAAAAAGCCAACCCATTAACATCAACAGCAATCACACAATTTTGAAACAGTTCCTATTCTGTAAGAACCTGTATCTGGCCAGGTACGGTGGCTCATGCCTGTAATACCGGCACTTCGGGAGGCTGAGGTGGGTGGATCACTTGAGGTCAAAAGTTCGAGACCAGCCTGGCCAACATGGGGAAACCCCATCTCTACTAAAAATACAAAAATTAGCCAGGTGTAGTGGTGAATGCCTGTAATCCCAGCAACTTGGAACCAGGAGAAATGATTGAACCTGGGAGATGGAAGTTGCAGTGAGCCCAGATCACGCCACTGCACTCCAGCTTGGAAACAAAGTAAGACTTCGTCTCAAAAAATAAAAATTAAAAAAAAATAATAACCTATATCTGTCAATGTAAATTAATAGTCACGGTTTTAACTACTCACATATCAGCATATCCAACTATTAATGTTTACACCCTATATAGCTTATACCAAGTTTAAAAAACGTGAAAGCACATCATAAAAACTGTCAATGAGGTTTCACAGGATAAACCATTAATTTGACACCTTAACACTCAAGTTGTGGGTGGCTGGCAGGCATAATGGAAAACATTCTGGATGATACTAACTTAATGACAATGAACTTAACAGATAATAGATCAGTTCTGTAATTAGTTCATAACAAAAAAAAAAACAGTGAATCAGATTAGATGGTTATTAATACTGAATGACTTAAAATGAAATGTACTTCCACAAAATATTCACATAGCACTTTAATAAAGGATCATGATAGAACAAAAACAAGAGGGGAAAAAAACAAAGGTACCACTTATAGCCAAAGTTATAAACTGCTTCAAGGCCGGGCGCGGTGGCTCAAGCCTGTAATCCCAGCACTTTGGGAGGCCGAGACGGGCGGATCACGAGGTCAGGAGATCGAGACCATCCTGGCGAACACGGTGAAACCCCGTCTCTACTAAAAAATACAAAAAACTAGCCGGGCGAGGCGGCGGGCGCCTGTAGTCCCAGCTACTCGGGAGGCTGAGGCAGGAGAATGGCGTAAACCCGGGAGGCGGAGCTTGCAGTGAGCTGAGATCTGGCCACTGCACTCCAGCCCGGGCGACAGAGCCAGACTCCATCTCAAAAAAAAAAAATAAAATAAAAAAAAAATAAACTGCTTCAAAAATAACTATTTGTGTTGTGTTGGCTCTTCCTGACCACGATCATAACTCCAATCATTAAAGACAACAATGTTTTCCATTAACGGCCATGCCACACATACTATACAGAGACCATTTTTTCCTAATATATTCCCCAGACACCAAAGTCAAAGAAGCATTTGCTTCAATTTTACCGTGATGATCTGATGATCCAATATTTTGACTGGCTTCTACAAAATTCCAAAATTTCTCTTGACTGTCTTCTGCTAAAAACTCACTGGGAGAAAAGATCAGAAATAAAACAACTTAATAAAATTTTCTAATATAAGCTATATGACTAAAGAGAGTAAAAATAAGTTTTGAAGTTTCCAAATGTCCGTAGTTTGACTTTCAATCTATAATATATAATACCCCTTTATGTATATGTTTTTAATGATAAGCAAGTCCTACCAGCGTATTAGTTATCAATAACTTAGCCTATGAACTTTTTCACCTAATAGCTATTTCTTAAGAAATTTTGAATAATAAAAACATAACAGGGAAGTCTCAATATAAAGAAAGCTTATGAAACCCCACTGACAAAAATACTATGAGTAGTGGAAGCAGAACTAGGAACTGATGATTCTAGTATTAGTTCTGTTTACTTATTTTCTGAAAGGCCGTACAAAGAACAAAAAATATGTTTTGCCTAAAGTTCTCCCACAGTAAAATATGAACCGCAGAAAAATTTCTGGGAGACTAAAGGCAGCATGTTGTAATCTTTTAACACCCCTGAATCCAAATTTTCAAGATCACCAAACTTAGTTTAAAATTAGCACTGATCTAACAAAATCAGATCCAAGAACTTAATGCCATCTTAATTTTTTTTCAACTTTACACTACTAACATAATGGCCAATCTAAATTTCCCTTCATTCAAGAGTCTAAAACCCCTAAAAGGAAATGCATGCAGTAATTGAATGACTCATGCCAACTGCTTATCTTCTCCTCTGAGCCATAACACTAATGCAGTAGTAATCTTTCACTGTCTTAAAGCAAACTACAGATCTGGATCTCAGCTTACCCAGCCAAAGGAAGACCTTCCCATTACTTGTCAACACTGAGGTGTACAATCTCACTCTACTCCACAGCTAGACACAGAAATATGGGAAAAATAAGACACATTTCCCGGTAATGCACAGCTTCTCTAAAAATAGGTTTCTGAAAATACCCATTATCATAATATATTAAATTTCTTAATGCCTCCTTGAGAGTAGTATTTTTCTAGGCTTTCTAGTAACTGACATAGACACCACACCAAGCCTAGCATAGCTTATAGTCTAAGAAAACAAGTACTAAGACAGATACACCAGGATGTGCAAATAAACACTAAATTAATTAATTAAGGGCACATTCACAAGATAAGCAGAGAAGGGCAAGGTGACACACTCACCAGTGTGGTGAAAACTAAGATTCAATCAGGCTAAGACTCTCCCAGTAAAGGCCACACACAAATACATGCTTTTCATACAATTACAGGGAAGCTTCTTGAAACATACATTCTTTTCACCCCACTGCCTACATAAGTCTTACAAGGTCTAAACTTGGAACAGTCCTAATATTGCTTACTAGATCCACTGAAACAACCCAGGGGAGAGAAGAACAATACAAGATATTATTAAAGAAATGCTGCCTTTTTTTAAAGCATATTTTTGTTGCTTTTTGTTTTTTTAGCTTCTTATATAACTTATTCCACTGAGTATAAATTATGATTTTACAGGCCGGGCGCGGTGGTTCACACCTGTAATCCCAGCACTTTGGGAGGCAGAGGTGGGTGGAACATCTGAGGTCAGGAGTTCGAGACCAGTCTGGCCAACATGGTGAAACCCCATCTCCACTAAAAATAGAAAAAATTAGTCGAGGGTGGTGGTGGGCGCCTGCAATCCCAGCTACTCAGGAGGCTGAGGCAGGAGAATCACTTGAACCCAGGAGGGGGAGACTGCAGTGAGCCGAGATCATGCCATTGCACTCCAACCTGGGCAACAAGAGTGAAACTCCCTCCCCCTCCCCCCAAAAATCATGATTTTACAAATTATATGATGTCTGGGGTTTGCTTTAAAATATTCTAGTGCGGCAGGAGAGAAGGTGGTGGTGATGGTGGTTATTGTACTTAAATTGATAATTGTTACAACAGGGTGATGGGTGCAGAGAGAGTACATTATACCATTCTCTCCATATGTAAATGTTTTGAAATGCCATAATCTAGGACAAGTTTTTAATCTACAACACAAAAAAAGCTACAAACAACCAGAATGAATGCCCACAAGATAGTACAAATAGGGTAGCAACTTGTTTTCTTAGATTTCCAAAGCTATTGTGGGAGATCAGCATTGGTCTTCCTTCTATGTAGAACTAGAAGGAGAGAAGAAACTAATATTTAAGGAGGGTCTATGACGTGACGGTCACTAAGCTTGGCATATTTACTTGTGTCCTCAAATCCACACAGCCACCCTCAGATATAACCGTTTTTCAAGTAAATAAGCTGTAATTCAGAGATGCTACTAACTTGCTTACAGACAAAGAGTGAGTCAATGGAAAAGCTGAATATAAATTCATATCCATTTAATTTATACTTCTATCATGCTACATTCTGGGTCATTACAAAATTTAGCACTCAATAAATGATTATTAGTTTTGATTTTAATAATACCTGCTTATGTAATATTTCTGTAGCTACAGCTGCAGAAAACACACTTAGTGTTTTACTTCAATTAAAGATAAGTATCACTTCATTGACAACCACAAAGCTACAACTCCTTCACAAACATCAGGTCCAATCTAAAAATACACAACAGGAATACTTTTAGTCCCTGAGGGATAGACGCAAGGAAGGCAAAAGATCTGTGGTGGCCGCATGCCATAAAGTGTAGTAAAAGATGCTGACCCTTCATCCTTAACCAGATGGACAGAGTACCTGGATCCTTCATCAGGGTCTCCCACAGACATAAGAATGAAGAATGGTGGGCTCTGCTAGCTCTGGAGGTGAATACTAAGTGGATTCAAATAAGCATAGTTCATTTCTATGAGTTGCCTACATGTCATATTACCTTGGCAAACTGTATACCAACAGCCACAGGAGAAGGGGCCTAAAAATAGTAAACCAAAATGGCAAATGTAGCTCTTACTTCACATGCCAAGGAAAAAAATAAATAAAAATAAAACAAAATGGCAAATGACCAGGGATATCATGAAAGGGGGAAATGTTTGTGATAAGCAAGTTGATGAAGAAAACAGTATACCCTGTTCGCTTCACAGTGACCAAAGAAACTGAAAATATCGAGCAATTAGGGCTGGCAAATTTAGCATTCTTTCTCAAAAGTCCATAGTTTTATGCCATAGGAATCTTATAGTACAATGATCAAGAATGTACGAATATCAAGAAATTAGTGTAAACAAAAGTGAAAGTAACGAAATGTAATTCAGGGTAAGAATGTTAAACAGAGGCCGGGTGCGGTGGCTCACACCTGTAATCCCAGCACTCTGGGAGGTCAAGGAGGGGGGATCACCTGACGTGGGGAGTTCCAGATCAGCCTGACCAACATAGAGAAACCCCATCTCTACTAAAAAAAAAAAAAATTACAAAATTAGCCAGGTGTGGTGGTGCATGCATGTAATCCCAGCTACTTAGGAGGCTGAGGCAGGAGAATCACTTGAACTTGGGAGGCAGAGGTTGCGGTGAGCCGAGATCAGGCCACTGCACTCCAGCCTGGGCAACAAGAGCAAACCTCCATCTTAAAAAAAGAATGTTGGCCAGGTGCGGTGGCTCACGCCTGTAATCCCAGCACTTTGGGAGGCCGAGGCGGGCGGATCACGAGGTCAGGAGATCAAGACCATCCTTGCCAACACGGTGAAACCCCGTCTCTACTAAAAATACAAAAAATTAGCTGGGCATGGTGGCAGCGCCTGTAGTCCCAGCTATTCGGGAGGCTGAGACAGGAGAATGGCGTGAACCCAGGAGGTGGAGCTTGCAGTGAGCCAAGATTGCGCCACCGCACCCCAGCCTGGGCGACAGGGTGAGACTCCGCCTCAAAAAAAAAAAAAAAGAATGTTAAACAGAATCTCACAAAAACAACTGTTACAGTTAATTTTACAAAATGAATCAGAAAGTGATAGTAAATCTTGGCCAGGCGCAGTGGCTCACGCCTGTAATCCCAGCACTTTGGGAGGCCAAGGCGGGCAGATCACCTGAGGTCAGGAGTTCGGACCAGCCTGGCCAACATGGTAAAACCCCATCTCTACTAAAAATGTAAAAATTAGCCAGGCGTGCTGGCACATGCCTGTAATCCCAGCTACTCGGGAGGCTAAGGCAGGAGAATGAGAATGGGCTTGAACCTGGGAGGCAGAGGTTGCAGTGAGCCAAGATGGCGCCACTGAACTCCAGCCTGGGCGACAAAATGAGACTCTGTCTCAAAAACAAAGCGGGCTGGGGGGAGGGGTTGTAAATCTCAATGACAGATTTATACCAAACAAATCATCCAAAATAAGATTAGCAAAAAGGAAAAGAAAAACTTTAGGTTTTAGGGTCCAGGCTCAGGCGGTCTAGCTCAGGCAGTCTCAAAATATCTTCAGTCACTGTTTTTTTGTTTGTTATTTGCTTTATTGGGCTTTTTTTCCCCACCATAGGAACTCTAAAAAAAGAGCCACTTCACATTTACTACTATGCCGTATCTAATAAAGTTCAGACATTGGAGAAGCTGGAGCCATTTACCAAGTTAGTTATCACTATGAAATATATACAACGGTTTTGTCTTTGTTTTGCCACTTCCGTGCTGAGAAAGAAAGGCAGAGAGAGGCGATTGAAGGAAGTCTATTTAGCAGAAAGTCTGCTAGGCTCCTGAGCTAGTCAAGACCGGCTGCTGCATGCCCCTTCCCACGGGTCCTTCTGGCAATATCAAATGAGGCTTTCTCTTTAAGAGGTGCAACCATTCGTTCACATAATCAACATAGCAAAATTCTTCATCCACATTTTTCTAGGAATTAAGGGGAAAATGTTAGAATACAAAACTCTAGAGGCTAGGCGCAGTGGCTCACACCTGTAATTCCACCACTGTGGGAGGCCGAGGCAGGTGGATCACTTGAGCTCAGGAGTTCGAGACCAGCCTGGCCAACACGGTGAAACTCCGTCTCTATAAAAAATACAAAAATAAGCCAGGGGTGGTGGCTTACGCCTATAGTCCCAGCTGCTAGGGAGGCCTAGGTGGGAGGATGGCTTGAGCCCAGGAGGCAGAGGCTGCAGTAAGCTGAGATCACACCACTACACTAGCCTGAAAAACAGAGACAGACCTTGTCTCAAACACTCTCAAAAAAAAAAAAAAAAAAAAAAATTCTAAATTGAAGATGAAGAAGGCAGACCACAAGGCTGATCGAAGTGATGTGACAGTCCAAATTTCTAGCACGTTCTAACGCTAAGACTTACCAAGTGCTTGCTGCTCAGTCTACCCACACTTATCCTTTGGATAGTCTCTGCTAGTTCTACCTCTAGATTACTCGACATACAATCAAATAAGTTTCCATCCATAAGCATTTAAGTTCTACCTATACAGACAGATATCTCACTATATTTACTTACAAACACTAGCTGAAAAGCACACTTGGAATACAAAATTTCTCATGAAATTATTTACTATATTGTGTTTCACTAATTTTAAGACAACTGTTGTTTTATGAAAAATTCTACCCATTTTAATTGGAAGGTAACTTCTTTCTCTTTTTTTTTTTTTTGGACGGAGTCTTGCTCTGTTGCCCAGGCTGGAGTGCAATGGCGTGATCTTGGCTCACCGCAAGCTCCGCCTCCTGGGCTCAAGTGATTCTTTCACTCAGCCTCCCAAGTAGCTGGGACTACAGGTACGAACCATCACACTCAGCTATTTTTTTTTTTTGGAGAGATGGGGTTTCCCCATGTTGCCCAGGCTGGTCTCAAACTCCTGGACTCAAGCAGTTCACCCACCTCAGCCTCCCAAAGTGCTGGGATTTACAGGCATGAGCCACTGTACCTAGCCACCATTTTTATCATTTAAAAAGAAAGATTGAGCTGCATGGGCATAATCTCCTAATCTGATGCTCAGGCACGCGCCAGCACGCACAGCTAATTGTTGCTAGGCTAGTCTCGAACTCCTGACCTCAGGTGATCAACCCACCTTGTCCTTCCAAACTGTTGGGATTACAGGCGTGAGTCACTGCACCCAGCCTTCTTCCAGGTTCTTATGGGAAATAAGTCTTCTTTCCCCTACGTTGCTAAGCCCTCTTCTTTTCCTTTTATCAATCACCTCTTAAAACTTCCTTCAAATAAGGAGAAAATTTGAATACAACTGTGCAGGCACAGTGGCTCACATCTGTAATCCCAGCACTTTGGGAGGCCAAAGTGGGCAGATCACATGAGACTGAGGAGTTCAAGACCAGCCTGGCCAACATGGTGAAACCCCATCTCTACTAAAAATACAAAGAATAGCAGGGTGTGGTGGAGCATCTCTGTAATCCCAGCTACTCGGGAGGCAGAGGCATGAGAATCCCTTGAACCCAGGAGGCGGAGGTCACAGTGAGCCAAGATCTCATCACTGCACTCCAGCCTGGGAAACAGAGCGAGACCTGTCTCCAAAAATAAATAAATAAATAAACACAAATCTCTTCCCTTGTTATGCTTTTTGGAAAGTAACATACTAACTTATCCAACACAGTTATTTGTCTAAAGTTCTACATATCTCTATAAACCCACATAGCCCTTGTCCTACTGAATGATGCTATGCCCTAACAGCCTTTGTACAGTACATACCACAGTGCACACTGAAAGAGGCTCTTCATAAATGCATTTGATGATAATCTCACTGCTTAAAAAGCTCCTGAATGTTCACTGTCAGAGCCTATATTTATACTCAAATACGTGGAGGGGAAAAAAACGTTCTCTTACCTGGCTTCTAACAACAATGGAGTGGAAAACCATTTTGTTGTAAGAGAGGTTGTAATGGCTTTTGAGTCGGCCTTTACTGAGGAGAACAGCCACAGAACAGTGAGTACAATCAGAACTCCCATTTTATAGCAAACTCCTAAAAGGAAAAAAAGAAAGAAAGTTTTGCTACAAGGAAATTTTTTTTTGAGACGGAGTCTCGCTCTGTCGCCCAAGCTGGAGTGCAGTGGTGCGATCTCGGCTCATGCAACCTCCGCCTCCCAGATTCAAGCGATTCTCCTGCCTCAGCCTCCCGAGTAGCTGGGATTACAGGCACGCACCACCACACCCTGCTAATTTTTTGTATCTTCAGTAGACACAGGGTTTCACCATATTGGCCAGGCTGGTCTCAAACTCCTGACCTTGCGATCTGCCGGCCTCAGCCTCCCAAAGTGCTGGGATTACAGGCATGAGCCACCAGGCCCGGCCTGCTACAAGGTAATTTTAACCTCATACTTGGAGACACAAAATAACAATCCTAATACTTGGAGACACAAAATAACATAAGTTAGCGAAACAGAAATGCTTCTGACATATAATAGCACTTAATATCTAGCTAGTCCAACAGATATTTGCTGAGTGACTGATACTGTAACTGAAGGCATTTAGGTTATTATATTCTTTCCTACAAAGGCTCTGCTTCATTTCCCAAGGAATATACACTATACAGGGGTATAAAAATCAGTTGGTGGCACACCAGCTTGCACACAACCATACTGTATAAAGCAGGAAAGCAAAGCTGAGATAGATGAAAATATAAATGATGGATATTAAGGGTTGAACTGTGTCCCCAAAAAAGATATGGAAATCCTATCCCCCAGTACCTCGTAATGTCAACTAATTTGTAAATACAGTCTTTACAGAGGTCATCAGTTAAAACAAGGTTATTAGGTGGGCACGAATCCAATGACTGACGTTATAAAGAGGAGAAATCTGGACAGAGATAGACAGCACAGAGGGACAACTATGTAGAGACCCAGGGGACCACCAGGGGAAGACAGAGGCACACACTAAAATTATACTGTAAGCTAAGGAATGCCTGAAACTACCAGAAGCTGAAGAGTCAAAGACTGATTCTCCTAAGAAGAGTTCAGCGGGAACGTGGTCCTGTGAAACTTTGATTGAGGATTTCTAGCCCTGTGAGACAGTAAATGTCTGTTGTTCTAAGGCACCCAGTTTGTGATACTTTGTTGTGGTAGCCCTAGGAAACGAACATAACGGGTCTCAAATGTAAACTCAGACAGGTTCTGAAATAAATGTAAAATTTTAGTGGCTTGCCAAGCCAACTGTCCCCATCCACAAAGTGAGGGATCTGGGGTCACTGGCAAAGTGGATGGCCACAGAATGCAGGCCTCCTGACTCCCTCAGTAGCCGCTCCAAGCCTGTCAAGATCCTCACAGACAGCATCCAGACAATTTCAGAAAAAGGTGTCCAGCTGCAGATGTCTCTGATTTTCATCCCAAAAGTCCACCTAACAGAACCCTAATCAGACCTCTCCTGAGCCACAGAAAAGTCAGTATCCAAGCTCTACCCATTTGAATGAGAGCTAAAGGGGGATGACTATGTGGGAAGCACTAACCTGTCCTTGGCTTCAGGATGTTCGCTCTGCTAAGGTTTACTTCCGTCTCATCCCAGTTCCTTCGTACTGCTTATAAAATCTATCATTGAGGGAGGCCGTCCACGTTGGGGACCAGTCAATACCTTCCTTTTATAAAAAGCATCATTCGTGTTAACATCCTGCTTCATATAACACACAATATCTCTGAAGAACAATGGGCAAAAGCAAAATAAACTACACCAAATAGAAAAGTGGCTCTTAGAAGCATTTTAAGTTTAGGCACTGCCAGCTTCTTTTGAAACAAAAAAAAATTAATAAATCAGCCAGGCATGGTGGCATGCACCTATGGTCCCAGCTACTTGGGAGGCCGAGGTGGAAAGACAGCTTGGGCCCAGGAGGTCCATGCTGCATCTGGGCAACAGAGCGGGATAGGAGGAGAGCGGGACAGGAGGAGAGCGGGACAGGAGGAGGAGGAAAGAAGAAAGAAGGAGGAGGCCGGGCGCGGTGGCTCAAGCCTGTAATCCCAGCACTTTGGGAGGCTGAGACGGGCGGATCACGAGGTCAGGAGATCGAGACCATCCTGGCTAACATGGTGAAACCCCGTCTCTACTAAAAAATACAAAAAACTAGCCGGGCGCGGTGGCGGGCGCCTGTAGTCCCAGCTACTCGGAAGGCTGAGGCAGGAGAATGGCGTGAACCCGGGAGGCGGAGCTTGCAGTGAGCAGAGATCCGGCCACTGCACTCCAGCCTGGGCGGCAGAGCGAGACTCCGTCTCAAAAAAAAAAAAAAAAAAGAAAGAAGGAGGAGGAGGAGAAGGGGAAGAGGAATGGGAAGAGGAGCGGTCTCTGGTTTGAGTATGTCTTCATTTTATAGGCTCCCTTATCACTCTGACCCTAGGGGTCCTTAAATGTTGCTTATAAAGACAAACAGTCTGAGATAATGGCCATCAGAATGTGCCATGTGGTGTGGCATGATCATAGGCATTATACTTGCGGCATGATGAATAAACAGAAAACACTCTTTAACAAGTTCTAGGCCCAACTATCAGCAACCATCTGTAGGAGGCTGAGCGGGGAGGATCGCCTGAGGCCAGGAGGTGGAGGTTGCAATGAGCAAGATCATGCCACTATACTCCAGCCTGGGCAACAGAGCAAGACTCTGTCTCACGAACAAAAAATAAAAATAAAAAAATTAAAACACTATCTCTTGCTTATTTATCTGCAGTAAAATATAGGGAATATTAATAAATATTATGAGCCAGGCATGGTGGCTCACACCTATAATCCCAGCATTTAGGGAGGTCAGCCCAGGAGGATTGCTGGAGGTCAGTTCAAGACCAGCCTGAGCGACACGGATCCCATCTCTACAAAAAATTTAAAAATTACCAGGGCAGGGGTCCTAGTTACTTGGGAGGCTGAAATCAGAGGATTGTTTAAAGTTGCAATGAGCAGGGACAGCACCACTGTACTTCAGCTGGGCAGTGAGATCTTGTCTCAAAAAAAAAAAAAAAACCCTTTACACTTTTTGGAAAACAGGAGAGGCATGAAAATTCTAAGTCATCACCAACTTTTTCTTCTCCCGTTTTTAAACTAAAATGATAGTTTTTTTTAGTTTTAAAAAAAAAAAAAAAAAACAGACTCCTAGAAAACAACATGCAGGCCCAGCAGGGTGGCTCACGCCTGTAATCCCAGCACTGTGGGAGGCCAAAGCAGGTGGATTGCTTGAGCTCAGGAGTTCGAGACCAGCCTGGGAGACCCCGTCTTTACTAAAAATACCAAAAAGTAGCCAGGTATGGTGGTTGCTTAAGCCTGGAGGGTGCAGAAGCTGCAGTGTGCCAAGAACGTGCCACTGCACTCCAGCCTGGGTGACAGCTGTCTCAAAAAAAAAAAAAAATGCAATCTGCAAGTTTATACATGGCCATCTGAGATTCTATATATATGATAGTAGCAAGGAAAAATATTAGGAAGTATCCTTTTAAAGAAACAAATTAACTTCTCAAATTATTAAGCATAACACACATTTACTATGTATCTATTAGCAAAACCATTTCCTGTGAACCACATAAATCTAATTTCAGCTAGAAGTGGTTATTATACATCTGATATGAAAATGATCACATCAGGCTGGGCGTGGTGGTTCACACCTGTAATCCTAAGGGAGGAGATCACCCCTCATATTGTCTTATGCCCAATTTCTGCCTCTAAAGAAAGTAGTAAAAACTAAAATGCAGAAATGAAATCCACAAGCAGACAGCCCCACACCACACCCTGGGCCTGGTAGTTAAAGATGGACCCCTGACTTAATGGGTTATGTTATCTATAGATTACAGACATTCTATAGAAAAGCACTGTGAAAATCCCTGTCCTGTTCTCTTCTGTTCTTACTGGAGCATGCAGCCCCCAGTCATGTACCCCTTGCTTGTTCAATCCATCACGATCCTCTCACGCGGACCCCCTTAAAGTGGGACAGCAATTGCTCACTTGGGGAGCTCCATTGTTGGAGATGTGAGTCTTGCCAAAGCTCCTGGCCAAATAAAACCTTTCCTTCTTTAACTCGGTGTCTGAGGGGTTTTGTCTGTGGCTTGTCCTGCTACAATCTTAGCACTTTGGGAGGCCAAGGCGGGTGGATCACCTGAGGTCAAGAATTCGAGGCCAGCCTGGCCAACATGGTGAAACCCCATCTTTACAAAAAATACGAAAAATTTGCTGGGCGTGGTGGCACGTGCCTGTAATCCCAGCTACGCGGGAGGCAGAGGCATGAGAATCACTTGAACCGCGGAGGCAGAGGTTGTAGTGAGCCGAGATCGCCTCATTATTGCACTCCAGCCTGGAAGACAAGAGCGAAACTCCATCTCAAAAAAAAAAAAGAAAAAAGAAAATTATCACATTGTCTTGTATTGTTACAGGGAAACTTAAAAAAGAAAATGCTCACAGACAGCTGCAGGAAAATTCTAAAAGAATTTTCTTCATAGTTTAATATATTCCCCTGAAGTTCAATGTGCATTATAAATGTGCTATGCTACTATACGAGTATTATGCTCACTTCCTTTAATAAGTTTCATGTGGCCAGGAGTTCAAGATCAGACTGGGACATAACAAGACCTCATCTCTACAAAAAAATAAATAAGAATTTTTTAAAAATAAGCTTCAGCTAAGTTTATCAAAAGGAAGTCAAGTGTTGCTAAATTCGACTTGCTTAAAAAAAAAAAAAGCAAAGTGAAAGGCTACAATCATTCCAAGTTTTTTGGTGCTGTTAAATAGCTATTTAAAAGGTCTTCAAACGCTTGCAAGTGTAAGATTATTGAAAGAAAGAGCGCATTTTACACTAAAATTGGCTGGCAAGTGCATCAGTGAATGTTTCCGAAACAGTTAGTGTGGCACAATAAGGCAAAAGACCCCAGGACTTCAAACGAACAAAATATGCTCCTTCTCAAATCTGGCAAGAAATGCAAAACAACTGCAGATTCTGGCCAAGGAACAAAAACAGTTCACATCTATAAGTTACTGGCGACGCTGCAGATCTCAATCTGGCAGGTCCCACACTAAAAGTGAAACCGGATCATCCAATTTCCAGCCAACAGATCACAGTATTAAACGAAAACAGCAACCAAGGCACATCAACCCGAATTCATTTTAGGAAAAATAGAAATCTATTTTAAAAGGCACGTCGTTCTGCAATCAGGGTCCAGCAAAGTGCTGGTTCTCAACTCACTGAGGATCAAGCTCGGTCTAAATTCATGGTAGGACACTTCCCCCACTTCCTTCTGCACTTGGGCACAAGGATCCAAAGCTCTTCAGAAAAGGTTCAAGATCTCTGAACAGAGCCAGCCGCCACCCCCGCGGAAGCGATACCTTGCCAAGACCACCAGTGAGGGCAACTCAGGGCGCTCGCGAAAAGGGGAAGGGATGGGACACCAGAGGGGAAACTGAGTCACGGTAGAGGCGAAAGCTCAATGTGACGGGGGCACAGGGTCCCCTTGTGCCCCAAACCCTCTCTCCGTCCATGAGGCCTCCTCACGCCACCCCTGGGTACCTGTCACCGGCAGCGCAGCTGCGGCACACGCACCGCTCGCGTCTCCCTTGCCGCCTATGCCCGGGCCGTGGTTAGTCCGCCACAGGGCCAGGGACAACGCCAGGGCGGGGCGGGGCTGCAGCGGCGGTGCAGGCTGCGCCAGTGAGAAGCCGACACGCGCCTTTCCCGCGGCTCGGCTCAACACCCAGCCTCGCAAGGCAATTGCCCGGCTGCCGGCCGCCCTCTTACTTCCGCTTCCTAAAGGCGAACGCTAGAGGACTTCCGGCTACCGAGTCGAGACCTAGCAGGCCAGAGCGTCGGGCGGTCGGCGTCTTATCTCCGAGCGGGGGCGTCCGGCGTCTCTCCGCACTTCCGCTCTCCAGGGTGGCGGGTCGGCTGCCAGTCCTCAAGGTCTTGGGAAGGTTCGTTGTGCCAGCAGCTGAGACCCGAAAGCTTTAACAGTCGATGAAATCCAATTTGGACTCTGGGACCTACTCCGTTAAACGTTTGTTAAAAGCTGACTCCCTTTAGCGTTTCGGTGGCACAGTAAGGACACTTGTCTTAACGTTTCTGAGCATCTTCGACTTTATACTAAACCCTAAAATGTTGATAGCTACCTTCCAGGGGGCATGATGAAAGGAAGACTTTTTAAATTTTAGGAGCCGATTTAGCTTATCTTATTCGGGCAGCGGCAGCTTAGTCTGCAGGGACTGCTTTGTCCTTTTATTTATTTATTTATTTATTTATTTTTAACTAATGTAAACCAGTTTAAAATTGTTTTGCAATAGGTAGCATTTAACCCACCCAGAAATGAATGTCTCTTTGGAGGTTATGTGTTTAACTATATTAAGTCAAAGTGAATGAAAAGCCAAAAATACTTTTGTATTTTTTTGGGGTTGGAGTCTGGCTCTGTCTCCCAGGCTGGAGTGCTGTGGCGCAATCTCGGCTCACTGCAACCTCCGCCCCCGGATTCAAGCGATTCTCCCGCCTCAGCCTCCCCAGTAGCTGGGATTACAGGCGCCCGCCACCGCACTGGGCTGATTTTTGTCTTTTTAGTAGAGACGGGGTTTCACTCTGTTAGCCAGGCTGGTCTCGAACTCTTGACCTCAGGTGATCCACCCGCCTCGGCCTCCCCAGTGCTGGGATTACAGGCATGAGCCACCACACCCGGCCCAAGATAATTTTAGGAAATAAACATGAGCCAAGATGATGATGAAGGGGAGGAAGGAGAGGAGGATGAAGGAGATGAGTAATAGAACACTGATGGATTCCAGCCTTCCTTTTTTTTTTTTTTTTTTTACATTTTCTCCAGTCCCTGGGAGCAAGTTGCAGTCTTTCCCCCCCGCCCCCCACTTGTGCTCAGTCTCCCTGTTCTTGAGGTTTCTCTACACTATGGTTCTCAAGTTATTTGGGGGGAAATACCTTGAATACAATGGGAAAAGAGGCTCTAACGCTTTCAGTTCGAAATTCATTTTTATCCCTTCCTGTGAGAGCAAAAACTGTATGGAATCACCACCACCCAGCTCTGTGGGAAAAAAAACCTACCCCCTTCGCTCTGCTGGAAGCTGGAGGGCTCTAGGCCCCTGCGTAGCAGAGCGTTCAATTCTAGCTTTCTTCCTGCTTTCTCTGCATGTTGGGCTCGGAGAGTACACTGGGTCTCTATGTGAATATGGACAGTTAGCATTTACCAACATCTTTCTGTCTACTTTCTCTTGTTTAAAAAAAGAAAGAAAAACTATTTTAAAATGGGATTCTAGAAGTCAGCAAAGAATGAGTCTGAGATGTTTGGATGGGTTCAGTGGACATTTTACAACATGGCTTCTCCTTTGGCATGTTTAATTGTGATGTTTGATAGACATCCTTGCGTAAGATGACACTTTTAAAATAAATTGTCTCCTAATGATGACTTCAGCCCTGCCACTCAGTGGGAGAATCAGCAGAACCCCTAGGATCTTATTTGGAATTGACATTCTCTCTTGTAATTTTGTTCCTGTTTAGTTTTAAATTTTGTTTCACTGGAAAAGAAAGCTCATGCTCAGTTTTAAAGGTTAAAAGTGTACAAGTTGCTTTGTTACAATAAAACTAAATGTGTACACACACAAAAAGAAAAAAACAATGAGCATTTTAAAATTTATTTCACAAGGGAGCTGTTGCGTTAGCTTTCCTTAGTGTGTTTTCTGGCCCTCTTGAAATCACATCAGCTAATGCTTCCATAAAAAGGAAATTGTTAATTCACTATATTACAGAGTTGATTATATACTTTTTCTTGGCCTTATCTTGATCTTCTGCTATGTGATACATGAACAAAACCAAAGTTTGCTTAGTTTTAAAATACAACTAAGTGGTAGTGCAGAGTTTCTAAGAAAGTTGGATTTCACCTTTTCCAAACCTTTCTCTGAAAAGTGCTATCTTATTTGAACAAAAACAGATTTTTAAAAAAACTTAAACTTTTTATTTAGAAATAATTATAAATTCACAAGAAGTTGCAAAAATAGTACACAGAGGTGTTTTGTACCCTTAAGCCCATTCCCCCAATGATTACATTTCAAATATCTACGTTACAGTATCAAAACCAGAAATTGACTTAGTACGTTGTGTGGGGGAGACAGGTATATTTCCGTCGTTTTGTATGTGTCTGTACATTTGTGTAACTACTGCCAAAATGAAGACCCACAACTATTGCAGCACCACAAAGATCTCCCTTGTGCCACCCTTTTATGAAGTCTGAACTACTTTCCCACCCCCAAGACCCCTAGACTGTGGCAACCATCATTTTGATCACTAAATATAAAATTTTTCAATTCTACAATGTTATATGAATAGAATCATCTAGTGTGTAGCTTATTCATTTATTTATTTTACTCAGCATAACCACCTGTGGAGCCCTACAAGTTGTAGATATCAATAGTTTATTCCTTTTTATTACTGAGTAATATTCCATGGTACAAACACGGATTCATTTTAGCATCACCTATTGAAGGACATTTGGGTTTTTTCCAGTTCTGGACTATTTCAGATAAAGCTCCTATTAACATTCATGTACAGATTTGTATTTTTATTTATGTATTTATTTATTTATTTAAAATTACAAAAATCATCTGGGCATGGTGGTGGGCGCCTGTAATCCCAGCTACTTAGGAGGCTGAAGCAAGAGAATTGCTTGCACCCAGGAGGAGTAGATTGCAGTGAGTAGAGATTGCGCCACTGCACTCCAGCCTGGGTGAGGACCAAGACACCATCTCAAATAAAAATATTTATTTATTTATTTAATAAATCAGGTCTTACCATGTTACCCAGGCTGGTCTCGAACTCTTGGGCTCAAGCAGTCCTCCCGGCTTGGTCTCCCAAAGTGCTGGGATTATAGCCGTGAGTCACCACGCCCAGCCCTATGTACGGGTTTTTTACATAGACACAAGTTTTTTGTATGTTTTTGTTTTTGTTGGGATGGAGTGTTGCTCTGTCACCCAGGCTGGAGTGCAGTGGCATGATCTAGCTCACTGCAACCTCCGCCTCTGGATTCAAGCGATTCTCCTGCTTCAGCCTCCCGAGTACCTGGGATTACAAGTGTGTGCCACCACACCCAGCTACTTTTTTTTCATAGACATGGAGTTTTGCCATGTTGGCTAGGCTGTTTTTGAACCCCTGACCTCAAGTGATCTGCCTGCCTCATCCTCCCAAAATACAGGGATTATGGGCATGAGCCACCATGCCTGGCCTAGACCTAAGTTTTTGTTTATCTGAGATGAATGATCAAGAGTGCAATTACTTGATCATATGGTAAATGTACATTTTGCTTGTAAGGAACTGCCAAACTATTTTCTAGAATGGCTGTACCATTTTACATTCCCACCGCCAGTCTATGAGAGATCCATTTTCTCTGCATTCTTACCCACAATTGGTACTGTCATTTTGTTGTTGTTGTTGTTATTTTGATAGGCATATAGTGATTCCTCATCATGGTTTCAATTTGCACTTCCCTAATGGCTGGTGGTGATGAACATATTTTCACATGGTCATTTGCAATCTGTATATCCTTCGGTGGAATGCCTCGTCATGCCCTAGCTTATTCTCTAATTAAATTATTTGGTTTTCCACTATTGAGTTTTGAGGGTACTTTATATATTTTAGATACAGGTTATTTGTCAGATACGTTGTTTGGAAACATTTTTCTCCCTGTGTATAGCTTGTTTTCTCATGCCTTTAACAGGATCTTTCTTAAAGCAAAAGTTTTTAATTTTGGTGAAGTGCAGTCTATCCATTTTTCTCTTATGGATCTTGCTTTTAGTGACGTGTCTAAAAACTTTTCACCAGAGCCAGGCGCAGTGGCTCACGCCTGTAATCCCAACACTTTGGGAGGCCGAGGCGGGTGGATCACCTGATCTCAAAGGAGTTCCAGACCAGTCTGGCCAATGTAGTGAAACCCCATCTCTACTAAAACTGCAAAAATGAGCTGGGTGTGGTGGCACAAGCCTGTAATCCCAGCTACTCAGGAGTCTAAGGCAGGAGAATCACTTGAACCCGGGAGGCAGAGGTTGCAGTGAGCTGAGATCATGCCACTGTATTCTAGCCTGGGTGACAGAGCACGACTCCATCTCAAAAAAACAAACAAAAACAAAGGACCTTTCCTGACTTTTTGAAGTTCAGTCCTCAAACTTACTATCGCTCTTCCACCTTTTCTATTTTTTTCCATTTTATGTATGTTGATAGTTTGCATCCCCCACTAGGTGTCACTCCATGAGGACAGGGACATCATTTAGTTCAGAGCTACATCCTTAGCCCCTAGGACATTGCTCAACCAATACTGGATGAACATTTCTCTCTGCACCTCCCTCCTCTATCCATGAGGATACACTCAACTGAGCTGGCCGGCTGTTCTGTTCACATCCAGGTGGCTGATGGGCAAAGGACACACCTTGAAATCAGTAAATGCCCCTTGAGCTGCTGGAGACACAGCATGGAATCCTCTAGGTTTCTAAGCTCCCACCCAAACCTCATGTTGAACTATAATTCCTAGTACTGGAGGTGGGGCCTTGTGGGAGGTGTAGGGGTCTGGGGTGGGGCGGATCCTTCAAGGCTTGGTGCTATCTGCCTGATACTGAGTGCGTTCTCTCAAAATCTGGTCATTTAAAAGTGGGTGGCACCTTATCCCCCCCCTTACTCGCTCCTGCTTTCACCATGTGACATGCCTGTTCCCCCTTCACCTTCTGTCATGACTGTAAGCTTCCTGAGGCCTCCCTAGAAGCCAAGCAGATGCCTGCATCATGGTCCCTGTAGAGCCAACAGAACTGTGAGCCACTTACACCTGTTTTCTTTTTAAATTATCCAGTCCCAGTTATTTCTTTATAGCAATGCAGGAGTGGCCTAATGCAATAGCCAAATAAATTGATTGTGGAAAGCAAAGTTGGCGTTTAATGTTTGATTTCCAGATGGAAAAGGAGTGCAACTCAATGAGAGTTACAGTGATGAGGCCGGGTGTGGTGGCTCATGCCTTTAATCCTAGCACTTTGGGAGGCCAAGGTGGGCAGATCACAAGGTCAGGAGTTCGAGACCAGCCTGGCCAATATGGTGAAACCCTGTCTCTACTAAAAATACAAAAATTATCCAGGTGTGGTGGTGCGTGCCTGTAATCTCAGCTACTTGGGAGACTGAGGCAGGAGAATTGCTTGAACCTGAGGTGGAGGTTGTGGTGAGCCAAGGTCGCACCACTGCACTCCAGCCTGGATGACAGAGCAAGACGCACGTCTAAAAAAAAAAAAAAAATTTATAGTGATGGACTGCACATGTGCGAAAGGTGACACATGAGAAGGCCATCACTTGCACTCCAAGTTGGTGAGACAGAATGCAGAAAAAGTGTTATGGTCACTAAAATATTATGCTCCATAGAGTACCCATCCCAGGGGAAACTTGTTCAGCCATGAAAAGCAGAGGGTAACCCAGAGGGGGAAGATTAGTTCATCAGAGAGGAACAGGAGGGAAATCACTGAGATCAAGATTTGGGGGCTGGGCAAGGTGGCTCATACCTGCAATCCCAGCACTTTGGGAAGACGAGGCAGGAGGGTCGCTTGAGCCCAGGCGTTTATGACCAGCCTGGGCAACATGGTGAACCACCCCCCACCACAAAATAATACAAAAAAATTAGGCAGACATGGTGGCTCGTGTATGTAGTCCCAGCTACTTGGGATGCCCAGATGGGAGGATCATGTGAGCCTGAAGAGGTCAAGGCTGCAGTGAGCCATGATTGCACCACTGCCCTCCAGCCTGGACAACAGAGCAAGACCCTATCCCCCCCCGCAAAAAAAAAAAAGAAGAAGATTTGGGGGTTGTTTCCTTCTAATTCCTAGACTTCGGAGCAGGAGGGAGAAAAGTATGGCCAAACAGTCTGTCTTACTGAAGTGGAGTCCCTTAGAAGAGCTGAATGCTTTCCAGCAAATAGGACCACTATTCTTTCTAGGTGAAAACAAATAACACCTTACGGTTTTTCTTAATTGGTTGTTAGAAAAAAGCATTTGCGGCTGGGCATGGTGGCCCTCACGCCTGTAATTCCAGCACTTTGGGAGGCCAAGGCGGGCAGATCACCTGAGGTCAGGAGTTCAAGACCAGCCTGGCCAACATGGTGAAACCTCATCTCTACTAAAAATGCCAAAATAATGAGCCGGGCGTGGTGGTGGGCACCTGTGATCCCAGCTACTTGGGAGACTGAGGCAGGAGAATGACTTGAACCCGGGAGGCAGAGGTTGCCATGAGTCGAGATTGCACCAATGCACTCCAGCCTGGGTAACAGAGCAAGACTCTATCTTAAAATAAATAAAGAAATAAATAAATAAATAAAGCAAGCAAGCAATTGGTTTTTTTTTTTTTTTCTTGAGATGGAGTTTTGCTCTGTTGCCCAGGCTGGAGTGCAGTGGCGCGATCTTGGCTCACTGCAAGCTCCACCTCCCGGGTTCACACCATTCTCCTGCCTCAGCCTCCCGAGTAGCTGGGACTACAGGCATCCGTCGCCATGTCTGGCTAATTTTTTGTATATTTGGTAGAGATGGGGTTTCACCGTGTTAGCCAGGATGGTCTCGATCTGCTGACCTTGTGATCTGCCCGCCTCGACCTCCCAAAGTGCTGGGATTACAGGCATGAGCCACCACGACCGGCCACAATTGGAATTTAAATTTACAACAATCCATTGTCCTCCTCAAAGTCATTTTTTTGCACAGAACTAATAGATAAATGAAGTGGGGAATCACTAATTCCACATCTTTGTGTTCTTTAATGGTGATATTAATCTCTGAAGTTTCCCAAGGGATGCTGTATTGCTTTTGAAGGGGTGTGGGGGCAATTTCAGGGCTTCCACTTGGCACTTCCTACTATAACAGCAGTCTTCCTTCCGTGGGTCAGAGAGCCATTGTGAGGATTTTACCAGTTATTGAGTATAGAAAAAAAATACACAGTGGGTTCGCAGAACACTAGACTTACTGTGGGATGAACTTAGATGATAACTCCATTTATCATGACCCCAAAAGTCGCCACTTTGACCAGTGTGGAGACTCTAGTGACTCCATCTTGGACGCTAATCTTCCGTGTTGACTTCTGATTAACCCGCGTCCTGGGAATGCCTCCAGGATTTCCACTTTATTTACTGTCTTTAGCGTAAGAGCGTGTCAACCTTGATGTTACCAAATTATAGGCCATGACTCATGTACTCTCCTTGGAGGGTTGCCTTCAACCGTCCTTTACTTTTTTTTTTTTTTTTTGAGATGGAGTCTCGCTCTGTCACCCAGGCTGGAGTGCAGTGGTGCGATCTCGGCTCACGGCAACCGCCGCCCCCCAGGTTCAAGTGATTCTCCTGCCTCAGCCTCCCGAGTAGCTGGGAATACAGGCATGTGACACCATACCCGGCTAATTTTGTATTGTTAGTAGAGATGGGGTTTCTCCATGTTGGTCAGGCTGGTCTCGAACACCCGACCTCCGGTGATCCACCCACCTCAGCCTCCCAAAGTGCTGGGATTACAGGCGTGAGCCACTGCGCCCAGCCAACCAGTTGATTTTTTTTTTTTAAGAGATGGAGTCTCATTATGTTGCCCAGGCTGGTCTCGAACTCCTGGGCTCAAGCAGTCATCCCACCTTGGCCTCCCAAAATACTAGAATTACCTGCGTGAGTCAATATGCACAGTGCCTACAGCCCTTTCAGGAAACAATTAGAATTCAAAGTCTTACCGTTCTGCAGGTCAGGAGTTTAAAATGGGTTGACCAGCTGCATTCTTTTTGGAGGCTCTAGGGGAGAGTCTGTTTTCTTGCCTTTTCCAGCCTCTAGAAGTTGTCCGCATTGCTTGGATCGTAGCCCCACATACTCCAACCTCTCCTTTGTTGTCGCACGTCCTTCTCTCTCTCTGACCTTCCCGACTCCCTCTCATAAGGACCTTTGCCATCACGTTGGTTCCACATGGATAATCCAGGATAATGCCCCCATCAAAGATCCTCAGCTTAATGACATCTGCCAAGCCAGGTATTCCCAGTTTCCACTCCAGGGATTAGGAAGTGGACTACATTTTGGGGGGTTATTATTCAGCCCACCACACAAAAGTTCCTCAGGACACAGCATCAGTTAAGAGACCGCATCCAGCCATCCCTGACAATTCTGGGTATTTTCCTTTCTACAGTGCACAATCTCTATGGTAAAAGGCTACAGATCCCCCGTGGGAAGGCAAGGAAGAAGAGGGCATATGTCTGTGTGGCCACGCTGCAGGGTCATCCTCCCCGGGGCTTTTCCTCCCCTTTATTCAAGAAGCGCTAAGTCTATAAACTGGCTCAGGTGTGAGAATTGGATGAGGGATAATGACCCTACAATCAGGTCTGGGGACTCCATAATTATAACAGTTGTACTTATTCGGCCAGGTGCGGTGGCTCATGCCTGTAATTTAAGCCCTCTGGGAGGTCAAACTGGGTGAATTGCTTGAGCTCAAGAGTTAGAGACCAGGCCTGAGCAACATGGCAAAACCCTGTCTCTACTGAAAAAATAGAAAAATTAGCTCAGAGTGGTGACACATGCCTGTAGTCCCAGCCGCTCTGGAGGCCGAGGCAGGAGGATGGCTTGAGGCCCGGGAGACAGAGGTTCCAAGATCATGCTACTGCACTCCAGCCTGGGTGACAGAGCGAGACCCTGTATTGGTGGGGGGTCAGGGGTGGGGGAAGAACATTTGTACTTCTTAATATCAAGTAAGGCCAGGCACGGTGGCTCATACCTGTGATCCCAGCACTTTGGGAGGCTGAGGCAGTAGGGTCACCCGAGGTCAGGAGTTTGAGACCAGCCTGGCCAACATGGTGAAACCCTATCTCTACAAAAATACAAAAGTTAGCCAGACATGGTGGTACGCACATGTAATCCCAGATACTCGGGAGGCTGAGACTGGAGAATCACTTGAACTCAGGAGGCAGAGGTTACAGTGAGCCGAGATCACGCCACTGCACTCCAGAGAGGGAAAGACTCCATCTCAAAAAAAAAAAAAAAGAAAGAAAAAGAAAACGCTTTGCAAGACTTTAGTGCAGTTCCCGTATGTTTTATGCCTAGGGACATCACAATCAGTGAGACATCGGGGAGAATATCTTGAGTAAAGCCATTCTGATTATTGTCCATCCATACTTACTGTCCACTACAAAAATGATGACCCTATTTGACCCTATTTCTTTTTTTTTTTTTTCTTTTTTTGGCTAGTCAAGAGATGCAGTGGGAGTGGAGAAGGAACAAAGAAATCTGTAACTGGTTGTGATCAATTGTTTGTAAACACCACGGCACTTGGACCAGCAAGATGACCCTATTTCTAATGGTGCTTGGCCTGTACTTGGCCTCTGACACTTTGGGAACTAACTAGCAGCAGTCAAAACCACAGTCGCCCTCTTTGTTTTACGTGTGTGTGTTTTTGAGACAGGGTCTTGCCCTATCACCCAGGCTGGAATGCAGTGGTCATAGCTCACTGCAGCCTCAAACTCTTGGGCTCAAGTGATCCTCCCATCTCAGCCTCCCAAGTAGATGGGACTTATCGGCATGTGCCACCATGTCAAGCTAATTTTTTTTTTGTGGCGGGGGGAGACAAGGTTTTGCTATGCTGCTTAGGCTGGTCTTGATCTCCTGGGCTCAAGCCATCCACCTAACTCGGCCTTCCAAAGTGCTGAGATTACAGGCATGAGCCACTGCTCCTGGCCAGGAGCTCCTTCTTTACACTGTCGGGTACCAGGGCTCTGCCTTTTGGAGTGATTTCAACCACCAAGTCATCAATAGTAATGTGCTCCAGTCCTTTCTCTTTAACTACTTTTACAATTCCAGCCACATTCAATTAATTTAGCTCTCAGCAACTCTTTGAGGTGTTTTCTTTCTGCAGTTTCTGTCGACTTTTGGTTAATTTCTGCTCTTATCTGCACATCTTTTTTTTTTTGAGATGGAGTCTTGCTCTGTTGCCCAAGCTGGAGTACAACGGCACAATCTCGGCTCACTGCAACCTCCACCTCCCAGGTTCAAGTGATTCTCCTGTCTCAGCCTCCCAAGGACCAGGCATCCACAACCACGCCGGGCTAATTTTTTGTATTTTTAGTAGAGATGAGGGTTCACCATGTTGGCCAGGCTGGTTTCGAACTCTTGACTTCAAGTGAACTGCCTACCTTGTCCTCCGAAAGTGCTAGTAGTACAGGTGTGAGCCACTGCACCAGCTCATCGGCACATCTTTATCTTGCTAACCATACTCTTTGGCGGCCTGGACTTAGACCTTCACTCTGGTCACATGCTATTTATTTATTTATTTATTTATTTATTTATTTATTTATTTATTTTGAGACAGAGTCTTGCTCTGTCACCCAGGCTGGAGTGCAATGGCGTGATCTTTGCTCACTGCAACCTCTGCCTCCTGGGTTCAAGCGATTCTCCTGCCTCAGCCTCCCAAGTAGCTGAGACTACAGACATGTGCCACCACGCCCGGCTAACTTTTTGTATTTTTAGTAGAGACGGGATTTCACCATGTTAGCCAGGATGGTCTCGATCTCCTGACTTTGTGATCTGCCCGCCTCGGCCTTCCAAAGTGCTGGGATTACAGGCATGAGCCACCACGCCCGACCTTATTTTTATTTTTTTTCTTTTTGAAAAGGAGTCTTGCTCTGTCTCCCAGGCTGGAATGCAGTGGCTCGATCTTGACTCACTGCAAGCTCCGCTTCCCAGCGTCAAGTGATTCTCCCACCTCAGCCTCCCGAGTAGCTGGAATTACAGGTGCCTGCCACCACACCCAGCTAATTTTTGTATTTTTAGTAGCCAGTTTCACCATATTGGTTGGCCAGGCTGGTCTCCAACTCTGGATCTCAGGTACTCCACCTGCCTCAGCCTCCCAAAGTGCTGGGATTACAGGTGTGAGCCACCCCACCTGGCTCATCTGCACATCTTTATCTTGCTAACCATGGTCTTTGGCTGCGTTGACTTAGACCCTCATGCTAGTTACATGCTTTTAAAGTATTGTTGGAAACGTGCAGAACAGCATATATAATGTGCTACTGTTTCTATAACAAAAAAGGACCATATACATACACAGATTTGCTTGTAAACATGTCAGCAACCTTGGGAATGACACACTAGAGCTGGTAAGTTTGGTTTCCTCCAGAGGGAAGTGAGCAAGCAAGAGACAGAAGTGGGAAGACTTTGCCATGTACATACATTTAAAATGTGTGAATGCAGGGCCTATTTTTCGTTTGTTTGTTTTGTTTTGAGACAGAGTCTCACTCTGTCACCCAGGCTAGAGTGCAGTGGGGCAATCTCGGCTCACCACAACCTCTGTCTCCCTGGTTCAAGAGACTCTCCAGCCTCAGCCCCCTGAGTAGCTGGGACTATAGGCACAAGCCACTGTCTGGCTAATTTTTTAATTTTTTTTTTTTTAGTAGAGATTGGGTTTCACCATGTTGGCCAGGCTGGTCTTGAACTCCTCACCTCAGGCAATCCGCCCACCTTGGGCTCCCAAAATGTGCTGGGATTACAGGTGTAAGCCATCATGCCTGGCCTTTTTTTTTTTTTTTTTCTTCTTTTCTCTTTTTTTTTTTTTGAAGCAGAGTCTCGCTCTGTCACCTAGGCTGGAGTGCAGTGGCATGATCTCAGTTCACTACAACCTCTGCCTCCTGGGTTCAAGCGATTCTCCTTACTTAGCCTCCCGAGTAGCTGGGATTACAGGCGTGCGCCACCATGCCCAACTAATTTTTGTATTTTTAGTAGAGGTGAGGTTTTACCACGTTGGCCAGGCTGGTTTCAAACTTCTGACCTCAAGTGATCCACCCACCTCGGCCTCCCAAAGTGCTGGGATTACAGGCATGAGCCACAGCACCCGGCCGCAAGGCCTGTTGAAAAAGAATAAAATGTGAAACATAAAATAAAGGGATTACTGGGTTTTTTGTTCCTGGGAAGCCTGGAATCTGAATGACTGGCCTCTTAATTAGAATCAGGACTAGGCCCCACCGAACCATTAAAAGAGAGGCTCAATGGCTGGCCCTTGGGAACAGCTGGAGGCAACAACCTGGCACTGGGTGCCTGCCTGCCCCTACTGATCCACCTGCTGAGAAGCCACCTGCGGGGATAACTGAATAATAAAGGACCCAGTTTCTCTGGGGACCCTGGAGCTCATTGTAGCAAGTCAGTGTTGGAGAAAATTATCCTTCTTAGGGGATGCTTACTGAAGTATTTTATAGTGAAGCAACTACGACTGAACGTATATTCAGTTCAGGGGAAAAAAGTGGGTGTATACAAATGTACACAATTATATACATGTATAGGGGGATGACTGAAGGTACAAGAAATGCAGATGTCCAAAATGTTAAAAATGGTTGAATCAGCCAGGCGTGGTGACTCACACCTGGAATCTCAGTACTCTGGGAGGCCGAGGCAGGAGCATCACTTGAAGCCAGGAGTTTGAGACCAGCCTGGGCAAAAAAAAAAAAAAAAAAGTGAGACCCCCATCTCTACAAAAAGCAAACAGACAGACAAATAATCAGGTGTGGTGGCATGCACCCTGTAATCCCAGCTACTTGGGAGGCTGAGACAGGAGGATCTTCTGAGCCCAGGAGTTTGAGGCTGCAGTGAGCCGTGATTGCACCACTGCATTCCAGCCTAGCCTGGGTAACAGAAACTGTCTCAAAAAAAAAAAAAAAAAAAAGGTTGAATCTAGGTAGGTGGAATATAGCTGCTCACTATACTTTTTTTTCATCTCTTCTATGATGTTTGGAAATTTCAAAGTAAGATGGAAAAAGAAACATATTTTTAAGTACTTCAGACAGTAAACGTAAAGGACAAAGTCAAAACTAAACATAATGCAGAACACTGTTTCATCCTAGACAGATGCCTAGATGAGATTGGATATGTACATTTGCCCATGTTGCTTTCTAGATATATCCACTGGACCTGGTTTACCAGTTTGTCAAACTCTGGATTTTTTTTTTTTTTTTTTTTTTTTTTGAGACAGAGTCTCGCTCTGTTGCCAAGGCTGGAGTGCAGTGACGTGATCTCGGCCCACTGCAACCACCTCCCAGGTTCAAGTGATTCTCCTGCCTCAGCCTCCTGAGTAACTGGGGTTATAGGCATGCACCACCACACCTGGCTAATTTTTGTACTTTTAGTGGAGACAAGGTTTCACCATGTTGGCCAGACTGGTCTCGAACTCCAGACCTCAGGTGATCCACTCACGTCGGCCTCCCAAAGTGTTGGGATGACAGGAGTGAGTCACTGCGCCTGGCCAAACTCTGGAGTCTCCATTAAGGGAGCGCTTGGGTGCTGATGGTGAGGCCAGGCTCAGCCTAAGCAGTCACAGATGGATGTTGCCAGCGGCCAGAGAGAAAAAAATGGACCAGGCAGGGTAAATCAAGTAGGACGTGCTTGCCCAAAGGATACCAAAGGACATCAGTGCCTTTAGAGACACGGTCAGGACATGACCCCCCTTTTCCAGGGCAGCTGGTGATGTAAGCTCCTGGACCCCCATTCTGTGACAGTGCGGAGCCTCCTTCTCTTCCTTGTTCTTGGAGATCCCTCTAGAGGCCAGAGTGTGCCACTGACGCACGGGGAGTGCAGGAGCTGAGCTGCACAGGGTTCTCTCTGGGATGACCTCTCCTACAAATGGGGTTGGTTGGTTGGAGATTTAGGAGTGGTTCTTTCCCACCACCTGAAGGCATCATTCTGGTCTTATGGGAGCGTGGAATTCCTCCAAATGCTGAGCAGGTGCCACAGTGGAAATGCTAAGGAAAACCAAGGGAGTGGCAAACCTAATTACTGCGAACTGGCAGACGGGCTATGCAAGGATGCTCTGTGGGAGGTGGATATGTTCCATATGGCCACTGACGGGGTTAAGTGAGCAATGGAAATGCGGACGTCTTCAATGTAGAAGGCCATGTGTGGCACTACAAATGCAGGTCATGAGCCAGGTGTCAAAATATGAAATGACATGGTCAGGGAAGCCACAGAAGTAGGGCCAACACCCTCAGGAGGCAGGAATAGGTCCACGGGACGTGGGACTGCAGGAATTCCCATTCTGTACTGCTGATGCTATTAGCTGTTTTTCTTTTTGTTTCTTTCTTTTCTTTTCTTTTTTTTTTTTTTTTAAAGATAGAGTCGCTCTGTGTCCCCCAAGCTGGAGTGCAGTGGCACAATCTCAGCTCACTGCAACCTCCGCCTCCTGGGTTCAAGCGATTCTCCTACCTCAGCCTCCCTCTTGCCACCATGCCTGGCTAAATTTCTTGTGTATTTTTTTTTAGTAAAGACAGAGTTTCACCATGTTGGCCAGGCCGGTTTCGAACTCCCGGCCTCAAGTGATCCACCCGCGTTGACCTCCCAAATTGCTAGAATTGCAGGCATGAGCTACCACTCCCAGCCTGATGCTATTAGCTGTTTTTCTAAGGGCGATTGGCTTCTCGAGTGGCCTCGTAGCCTTGGGTGGCTAACATCTTCTGGCTGGTGCATGGCAGTCCTGAAGTCACAGCACTGTGGGTCATTGCCTGGGCCAGGTGCAGAGCAGGACCGCCACCCTCGAGCTGCACTGCCAGAGCAGAGATGGAAAATGAAGAGGCAGCCTCAGGAAGATGTCAAGTCAATGTTAGGACCAAAGAAATCCTCAGTTAAAAGAGACTGGTCAGAAGGAGAGTTCTCTTAGTCGCCAAAAGGATGGAAGTTGAAAGAAACAGATAAGGCAAGAATCAAGGTGAAATGCAGAGGAGGCAGGGCCTGAGTCTCTAAGAATAGAGCTGTAGAGGTGTCCTTAACCTTTTATTTGCCACAGACCACCTCTGACAGTCTTAAGAAGCCCAATCATCCTTCTCAGACAAACGTCCTCAGCCCAGCGCAGTGGCTCACGCCTATAATCTCAGCACTTTGGGAGGCCGAGGTGGGCGGGTCATGAGGTCAGGAGTTCGAGACCAGCCTGGCCAACATGGTGAAACCCCCTCTCTACAGCAGGGCGCCTGTAGTTCCAGCGACTCGCAAGGCTCAGGCAGGAGAATCGCTTGAACCCCAGAGGTGGAGGTTGCAGTGAGCCGAGATCGAGCCACTGCACTCCAGCCTGGGCGACAGAGCGAGATTCTGTCTCAATTTAAAAAAAAAAAAGAAAAAAGAAAGAAAGAAAAATGTCCTTAAGTGTGTAAGATAAAATACATGGGGCCCCAAAGGGAACAAATTATATACACACATGTTTATTGCCAAAATGTATGAAAAACAAATCCCAGCACGTTGGGAGGCCGAGGTGGGAGGATCTCCTGAGTCCAGAAGTTCAAGATCAGTTTGGGCAACATGGTGAGACCCTATCTCTACAAAAACATTTAAAAATTAGCTGGGCACAGTGAGTAATCCCAGCACTTTGAAAGGCCAAGGCAGGTGGATCACATGAGGTCAGGAGTTCGAGACCAGCCTGACCAACATGGTGAAACCCTGTCTCTACTAAAATACAAAAGTTAGTCGGATGTGGTGGTGCACACCTGTAGACCCAGCTACTTGGGAGGCTGAGGCAGGAGGATTGTCTGAGTCTGGGAGGTGGAGGTTGCAGTGAGCCAATTTTGCCTCACTGCACTCCAGCCTGGGTGGCAGAGGGAGCCCCTGTCTCAAAGAGAGAAGAGAAGAGAAGAGAAAAGAAGGAAAAAGAAAAGAAAAAAGAAAGGAAAGAAAGGAAAGGAAGGGAAAGGCAAGGCAAGTCAAGGCAAGGCAAATCTGTGCATAGTAATACCTATGCTTCTTTATCAATGTATTAAGGAGCAACCTCTATCAGTAAATCTAGTAACCAATATACCTTCAAGATAGTGATGATTGCAATTTGTATTTTGACATAGAGTTTGTGCAATGTGATTTGAAAATACGTTTAACTTCTATTGGTGACAAAATTACAGGTACTGCTAATATTACCAAAATCTGTTCTTGTATTTATAATGGAAGGAAATGGCAATTTTCAGAGACACTGATGAAAATTAATATGCACTTTTTTCCCATCCAAGTTCACGGACCCACTAGATCCTATCTCGACTCCTCCACTTTAGAACAGTGCTCTAGAGTCTTTTACCTACAGAACCCAAAGCCATAGAGGCCGTTTCTTCTTCTTAGTCCTTTCCTGGGAAATATGGGACTAGGGTCTCTCTAAGTTTGCCTTGTGGAAGTTTCTACCTCAACTGTCTTCTTTCAGAGGGAGAGGCAAAAGCTTTCCTTGTTTCTAGCTCAGTATTTTTCAAACATTTTGACCTACACCCCATAATAAGAAATGCATCTTGGCTGGGCGCGGTGGCTCACATCTAGTAATCCCAGCATTTTGGAAGGCCGAGGCAGGCAGATCATTTGGGTCAGGAGTTTGAGACCAGCCTGGCCAACATAGTGAAACCCTGTTTCTACTAAAAGTACAAAAATTAGTCAGGCTGGTGGCGGGCGCCTGTAGTCCCAGCTACTCGGGAGGCTGAGGCAGGAGAATGACGTGAACCTGGTGGCGGAGGTTGCAGTGAGCCAAGATCGTGCCATTCATTGCACTCCAGCCTGGGTGACACAGTGAGACTCCATCTCAAAAAAAAAAAAAGAAGAAAAAGAAAAAAAGAAATGCATCTTGTATTAACACCCAGTACACATACTCACAGCTGAAACTGCAATTTCAGAAAAGAATATTCTACTCCATATAGTGCATTAATTTGCTAGTGTTTTCATGACAAAATGCCACAGACTGAGGGGCTCAAACAACAGAATTTGTTTTCTCATAGTTCTGCAGGCTGGAAGTTCAAGATCAAGGTCTCAGCAGAGCTGGTTTCTTCTCCGGCCTCTCTCCTTGTGGTAGCCACTTCCTCGCATGATCTTTCCTCCACGTAGTTGGATGCTCCTGAGGTTGCTCTGCGTCCAAACTTCCTCTTCCTATAAATACACCGGTCAAACCGAGGAGGCGGAGGTTGCGGTGAGCCGAGATCGCTCCATTGCACTCCAGCCTGGGCAACCAGAGCAAAACTCTGTTTCAAAAAATAAAAAAAAAAAAGACACTGGTTAGATTCTATTAGGGCCTGCCCTAATGACCTCATTTTAACTTAATCACCTAAAAGCTCTGCCTCCAAATACGATCACATTCTGTTGTCCTGGGGCTAGGACTTCAACATATGAATTTAGGGGGAACATTATCCTACCCGTAATATACAGTAAGGAAAAACAATTATATTTACATAAGCATATTCTTTGTTTCGTTTTTTTTTTAGACCAAGTCTCGCCCTGTCGCCCAGGCTGCCATGCAGTGGCATGATCTTGGCTCACTACAACCTCTGCCCCCTGGGTTCAAACAATTCTCCTGCCTCAGCCTCCTGAGTAGCTGGGATTACAGGTACCCACCACCACGCCTGGCTAATTTTTTGTGTTTTTAGTAGAGATGGGGTTTCACCATGTTGGCCACACTGGTCTCGAACTACTGACCTCAAGTGATCTGCCCTCCTTGGCCTCCCAAAGTGCTAGAATTTCAGGCGTGAGACTCCATATCCGGCCACATTCTGTCACCCAGGCTAGAGTGCAGTTGCATGATCTTGGCTCAGTGCAACCTCCACCTCCCGCGTTTAAGCAATTCCCCTGCCTCAGCCTCCCAAGTAGCTGGTACTACAGGCATACGCTGCCACGTCCATCTAATTTTTTGTATTTTAGTAGAGACGAAGTTTCACCTTGTTGCCCAGGCTGGTCTTGAACTCTTGAGCTCAGGCAATCTGCCCACCTCAGCCTCCCAAAGTGCTAGGATTACAGGCGTCGTCCAAGCTGGAGTGCAGTGGCACGATCTCCACTCACTGCAAGCTCCGCCTCCCGGGTTCACGCCATTCTCCTGCCTCAGCCTCCCAAGTGGCTGGGACTACAAGTGCCTGCCACCACACCCGGCTAATGTTTTTTGTATTTTTGGTAGAGACAGGTTTTCATCATGTTAGCCAGGATGATCTTGATCTCCTGACCTCATGATCTGCCCGCCTTGGCCTCCCAAAGTGCTGGGATTACAGGCATGAGCCACCGTGCCCGGCCCAAAATATTCTTTAAATACAGCAGTGTCTTAGTCCATTTGGGCCACTATAACAAAGCCATAGACTGGGTGGCTTAAAAAACAGACAAAAAAAAAAAAAGAAAAAAGACAGGGTCTTGGCTGGGCCATTGGCTCTCACCTATAATCCCAGCACTTTGGGAGGCCAAGGTGAGTGGATTGCTTGAGGTCAGGAGTTTGGAGTTCAAGACTAGCCTTGCCAACATGGCAAAACCCCGTCTCTATAAAAAATACGAAAAAATTAGCCGGGCTGATGGCATGTGCCTGTAGTCCCAGCTACTCGTTAGGCTGAGTGGGGAGGATCACTTGAACCTGGGAAGTTGAGGCTGCGGTGAGCTGTGATGCTGCCACTGTACTCCAGCCTGGGCAATATTGTGAGACCCTGTCTCAAAAAAACAAAGAGACAGGCTCTCTCTACATTGCCTAGGCTAGGGTACAGTGGCTATTCACAGGCATGACCGTAACACACCGCAGCCTGGAACTCCTGGACTCCTGTCCCAGCAGTAGCTTGAGACTACAGGTGCATGCCACTACACGTGGCTAACAACAGACATTTATTTCTCACAGTTCCGGAGGCTAGAAGTCCAGGATCAAGGCGTTAGCAAATGCAGTGTCTCCTAAGGGCGCTCTTCCTGGTTTGCGAACGCCATCTGCTCCTTGTATCCTCAAATGGTAAAGAGAGAGAGATGGATCATCCGTCTTGTGACTCTTTTATAAGGGAACTAATCCCATAATAAGAGCTCTGCACTAATGACCTCATTATCTGCCAAAGGACCCCCTCCGAATCCCATCACAATGGGGACATAGGAATGTGAGGAGACACACAACCCTTCAGTATGTAACAAACAGATCAACAAATCCTTTCTCTTCCACTCGGAAAAAAAATTTCTTATATATTTTATAGTTTTATATTATATTAATGTATATATTACATTTTCTATATATTTTGTAATGAGTGTCCTTGCTTCTTGATAAATTCAGTACAGCCTGAAACACGTGGACAATACACGAGGCACAAGAGCCAGGACTCGCTTTTGACTTTAATCAGGTCAGGGTTGCCTCTGTGTTTGACATTGGAAGGTCACTGGAAACAGTGATAATAATAACACTACAATCTTTCTACTTGATAGTTACATTTTTTCATCTTAATGTTTCATAATCATTCCTTAGTGTAAATAAGAAATCAGCTTGTCCTTCAGGCTCCGCATTTAATTCAATTATCAACACATGGATACTTTTATCTCAATATTTTTCTTTAATGTTTCACATTTTTCTTGTGGAATCGCAAGAGCAAAAGTTAAAGTAAGACAGATAATGTGAGATGTAACAATACCTCCCATTTTGTTTATTCAACCTATCTTCACTGTAATGGTTGCTTCATATTGTAGCTAAGGCAATCATCCTTTTTATTTTTTAACTTACTGTAAAAATAATGTCCTTTGAGCCCTTAAATATCCTGAATGTGCTAAAATCATGCTTCCCCGCCCTACGTGGTATGTTGCAATGGTGCGTGCCTGTAGTCCCAGCTACCTGGAAGCTGAGGCAAGAGAATCGTTTGAACTCAGGAGGCCGAGGCTGCAGCGGCTTAAAAAGACTGGGTGGCTTAAAAAACAGACTTTAAAAAAAAAAAAAAAAAAAAAAAAAAAAAAGGCCGGGCGCGGTGGCTCAAGCCTGTAATCCCAGCACTTTGGGAGGCCGAGACGGGCGGATCACAAGGTCAGGAGATCGAGACCATCCTGGCTAACACGGTGAAACCCCGTTTCTACTAAAAAGTACAAAAAACTAGCTGGGCGAGGTGGCGGGCGCCTGTAGTCCCAGCTACTTGGGAGGCTGAGGCAGGAGAATGGCGTGAACCCGGGAGGCGGAGCTTGCAGTGAGCTGAGATCGGGCCACTGCACTGTAGCCTGGGCGACAGAGCGAGACTCTGTCTCAAAAAAAAAAAAAAAAAAGAAAAAGGACAGGGTCTTGGCTGGGCCATTGGCTCTCACCTATAATCCCAGCACTTTGGGAGCTGAGATGGCGCTACTGCACTCCAGCCTGGGCAGCAGAGTGACATTCTGTCTCAAAAAAACAAACAAACAAAAGTGCGATTGTTTAGAACAAGAGATCGCTCTAAAATCTTTTTTTTTTTTTTCTTCAATTTAAAGGTCTTTCTAATTGATAGGATTCATCTTTTGGCCACTGATGGTTAGAATTTCCCATGCTGTACTCATTCCAATAGTGACTCAATTCAATAAGCTTCTTCATGGAAAACTTAGAGGTAGTTTTCCTGGTTTAGTGAAACTTTTTACCATGTAAACTGGGTGTTTCCTGGAGAGGAAATCAAAGAGGCAGTCCTGATGATCGAACCCCCTCACTTCAAGAAATTCATTCCCAGGAATAGGCTAAGATGGCAAAAGACTTGTTGCCACAGAAGGTTAAGGATGGTGCTTGTGCACACAATACCTCTAGTATCCCACAAATTTGTGGAGGGCCACCAGTCAGGGACCCATTAATCTATGACACCTGGTAGGTCCTCCTGGGCTTGGACTTCCCCAGGGCGAACCAGGAAATAAGAGTTGAGATGACAAAAGACTCTTACGGATTGGAACAAAGAGTGTGCTGGTTAAAACCTTACATGTCTCCAGGTTCTCAGCCATTTTTAGATTGGCCACCGGACATGCCCCAAAAATGACACCTTTCAGATGGTGGAGAGCGAGAGAGAGTGTTCCCACTCGGTCACAAGTCAAATTCTCAGGGACCTAAAACAAGATGAGGCTTTTTATTTTGGGGACCGACAACGAAGTTTATCTAAATGGATGCCAGTGTGGTCAGAACCACAAAACTGACCAGCGTGACCAGCGTGCAGCGCCAACTGCAACAACGGGCTTACGGGGGTTTCAGGCCAGGTTCTACCGCTCCTGGTATCTCTCTTTATGACGGGACAACACAGAAAGACAGTGGCAAATGACAAGACTATTTCTGGGAGGAAAGGGGTCAGACAATATGAATATTCATACCAAAAATATCCAGAGTCTCTATACCCAACTAGTCACACAAATCTTTTTCTCCCATTTGTAAATCAAAGAAAATGACGGAGGTAAGTCTCAATGTTTGAGGAGGCTTACTTGCCAAAGTTAAGGACACTCCCAGGAAAGACCTTAGGTCCACAGGAAAAACTGTGGGCCATGCTTTTTCCAAAGAGAGTCTAAGGGGTCTCAATATTTAAAGGGAAAAGGGAGGGTATTGGAGAGAGAATAAGTAATTTTTTTTTTTTTTGAGACGGAGTCTTGCTCTGCCACCCAGGCTGGAGTGCAGTGGCGCGATCTCAGTTCACTGCAAGCTCCGCCTCTCAGGTTCAGGCCATTCTCCTGCCTCAGCTTCCCTAGTAGCTGGGACTACAGGTGCCCGCCACCACGCCAGGCTAATTTTTTGTATTTTTAGTAGAGACGGAGTTTCGCCGTGTTAGCCAGGATGGTCTCGATCTCCTGACCTCATGATCCGCCCACCTCTGCCTCCCAGAGTGCTGGGATTACAGGCGTGAGCCACCACGCCCGGCCAAGAGAAGAAGTAATTTTTAAAAGGGTGTGCATAGGTAAAAGGCAAGTGCCTGCATCCTTTTGAGTCTTTGATCAGCCTTTCTTCCTTTCTTTTTTTTTTTTTTTTTTTTTTGAGACAGAGTCTTGCTCTGTCACCCAGGATGCAGTGGACTGTCACAATCTCGCCTCACTGCAACCTCTGCCTGCTGGGTTCAAGTGATTCTCCTGCCTCAGCCTCCCAAGAAACTGGGATTACAGGCATGTGCCATCACACCTAGCTAATTTTGTATTTTTAGTAGAGACAGGGTTTCTCCATGTTGGTCAGGCTGGTCTCAAACTTTCAACCTCAGGTGATCAGCCCACCTCGGCCTCCCAAAGTGCTGGGATTACAGGCGGGAGCCACTGTTCCTGGCTGTACCTACCCTTTTTCATAGGGGAGGGAGGACATGGGAATGTAGACAATTCTTTTGAAGGGCAGTAAATGATGATTAGGGAGAATGAGTGGACAAGGGGAATAAAAATTAATTTGCAAATGATTCTGTTTGGATTTTGAATGAGCCTCAGAGGCATGCATTAATCTTGTGTAAAAGTTCATCCAGATATAGGTTGGTGCAAAAGTAATTGCGTTTTTGGACCATGAACTTTAAATCATTATACCTACGCCCAAACACATCTTTATTAATCAAAATAGGAACCATTACAATCAACACATTTTTGTTGACACTTATTTGTCAACACATTTTTGTTTGACAAATAAGTTTGTTTATTTCCGCAGCATAAAAATCCATGCTTCAGGGCCAGGCGCGGTGGCTCATGCCTGTCATCTCAGCACTTTCGGAGGCCAAGGTGGGTGAATCACCTGAGGTTGGGAGATTGAGACCAGCCCGACCAACATGGAGAAACCTCGTCTCTACTAAAAATACAAAATTAACCTGGCGTGGTGGCGCATGCCTGTAATACCAGCTACTTGGGAGGCTGAGGCAGGAGAATCGCTTGAACCCAGGAGGCAGAGGTTGCGGTGAGCCGAGATCACATCATTGCACTCCAGCCCGGGTAACAAGAGCGAAACTCCATCTCAAAAAAAAAAAAAAAAAAAAACCAGTCCATGATTCTTAGAAAGCGTTGTCTGCATCCTGCTGGTTGTGGAAGCATTTTCCCTGCAAAAAGTTGTCGAGATGCTTTAAGAAGTGGTGGTCAGTTGGCAAGAAGTCAGGGTAATGCGGTAAATGCAACAAAACTTTATAGCCCAATTTGTTCAACTTTTGAAGCGTTGATTGTGCGACATGTGGTCGGGCATTGTCATGGAGAATTGGACCCTTTCTGTTGATCAATGCTGGCTGTAGGCGTTGCAGTTTTTGGTGCAGCTCATCGATTTGGTGAGTATACTTCTCAGCCATAATAGTTTCACAAGGATTCAGAAAGCTGGAATGGATTAAAAAAAAATAGATGTTTGGCTGGGGCTGGATCATGGGAGGCAGGACTAGATTGCAGCTCTGGACAGAGCAGCATGCGGAGGCTTGCACTGTGAATTTTAGCTCCATGTACACTGCAAGAACAGACCAGCAATCCTGAGAGGACCCACAGACCCTCTGAAGGAAGTGGACTGCTCCTCCAGGACCTGGGAGACACCCCAAATACTGTGAGTGCCCCAACTGCAGAAGAGGAAAAGGGAGACCCCCCTCTCCTGAACACACACCCCCACTGGAGAAGCTGAAGGTCTGTTTACAGGAGAAGTTCCCTACTTTACCTGGAGCTGAGTCAAGTTACAGCCAAGCCAAGTGAAACACGGGGTAGAGGAAGGAGCAGAAAGGCCCTGGTAGCTCACTGGGTCCTGAAGCAGCCCATTCCTGCCTGGCACGATAGGGATCCATTAGGAGGGTGGCCAGAGGAGCAGGTGAGAGGTGAAGCCAGCTGGACTTCTGGGTCAAGTGGGGACTTGGAGAACTTTTTTGTCTTACAAGAGGATTGTAAAATGGACCAATCAGCACTCTGTAGCTAGGATTGTAAAATGCACCAATCAGCGCTCTGTAGCTAGCTATCGGTTTGTAAAATGCACCAATCAGTGCTCTGTAAAAACGCACCAATCTGTGGCTAGCTATAGGTATGTAAAATGGACCAATCAGCGCTCTGTAAAATGGAACAATCAGTAGAATGTGGATGGGGACAAATAAGAGAGTAAAAGCTGTCCCCCCATCCGAACCAGCAACAGCAACCCCCTCGGGTCCCCTTCCAAGCTGCAGAAGCTTTGTGTCCTCACAATAAATCTTACTGCTGCTCACTGTTTGGGTCCGTGCCACCTTTAAGAGCTGTAACACTCACCGCGAAGGTCTGTGGCTTCATTCTTGAAGTCAGCGAGACCAAGAACCCACTGGAAGGAACCAACGCTGGACACCCAGGGGGTAAAACTCCACAGGGAGAAGGGATTCTGTAGCTGAACTTAGTAACAATTTGAACCGGGCGAAAAGCCTCCTGGCCAGAACCGGATGGGGTGGCAGTAGGGTGCGAATCTGGCCGACTTCACAGGCAGAGGAGGAACTAAAGCCCAATTCTTTCACAGCTGGGAGGTGGGAAGCCATGGGCAAGTTTTCAAGCCCATCTTACCCTCCACCTGGAAACAGACTTGGGGCTATTGCAGGGGACACAGTGGGAGTGAGACTGGCCCTTCAGTTTGCGTGGCAGCTGGGTGAGGCCTGTGATTGCCTGTCTTCCCACTTCCCTGACAACCTGCATGGCTCAGCAGAGACGGCCATAATCCTCCTAGGTACACAAGTCCAGTGACCTGAGAACTCCAACTCCAACCCCTACAGCAGCTGCAGCAAGAACCGCCCAAGAAGAGTCTGAGCTCAGAAGTGCCTAGCCTTGACCCCACCTGATGGTCCTTCCCTACCCACCCTGGTTGCAGAACACAAAGGGCATATAATACTGGGAGTTCCAGGATGCTGCCTACCACTGGTCCGTCTCCACACTGCTACAGTTGATGCTTTCTGGAAAGCGCCACCTCCTAGCAGGAGGCCAACCAGCACAAAAATAGAGCATGAAACCACCAAAGCTAAGGACCCTCCTGGAGTCTACCGCACTCCCCCGCCACCTACACTGGAACAGGTGCTAGTATCCGTGCTGAGACCCATAGACGGTTCACATCACAGGACTCTGTGCAGACACTCCCCAGTACCAGGCCAGGAGCCTGGTAGACTCACCGGGAGGCTAGACCCAGAAGAGAGACAACAATCACTACAGTTCGGCTTACAGGAAGCCACATCCACAGGAAAAGGGGGAGAGTACTACCTAAAGGGAACACCCCGTGGGACAAAAAAATCTGAACAACAGCCTTCAGCCCTACACCTTCCCTCTGACAGAGCCTACCCAAATGAGAAGGAAGCAGGAGACCAACCCTGGTGATATGATAAAACAAGGCTCATCAACACCCCCAAAAATTGCACTAGTTCACCAGCAGTGGCTCCAGACCAAGAATAAATCCCTGTTTGGCCTGAAAAATAATTCAGGAGGTTAGTTGTTAAGCTAATCAGGGAGGGACCAGAGAAAGGCAAAGCCTTATGCAAGGAAATCCAAAAGATGATACAAGAAGTGAAGGGAGAAATGTTCTTTTTTTTTTTTTTTTTTTTTTGAGACGGAGTCTCGCGCTGTGTCACCCAGGCTGGAGTGCAGTGGCCCGATCTCGGCTCACTGCAAGCTCCGCCTCCCAGGTTCAGGCCATTCTCCCACCTCAGCCTCCGAGTAGCTGGGACTACAGGCGCCCGCCACCACGCCTGGCTAGTTTTTTGTATTTTTAGTAGAGATGGGGTTTCACCATGTTAGCCAGGATGGTCTCGATCTCCTGACCTCGTGATCCGCCCGCCTCGGCCTCCCAAAGTGCTGGGATTACAGGCTTGAGCCACCGCGCCCGGCCGAAATGTTCAATGAAATAGATCGCTTAAAGAAAAAACAATAAAAAATTCAGGAAACTTTGGACACACTTTTAGAAATGCAAAATGCTCTGCAAAGTCTCAGCAATAGAACTGAACAAGTAGAAGGAAGAAATTCAGAGCTCAAACACAAGGTCTTCCAGTTAACCCAATCCCACAAAGACAAAGAATTATAAGAAAATATAAACAAAGCCTCCAAGAAGTCTGGGATTATGTTAAATGACCAAACTAAGAAAAATCGGTGTTCCTGAGGAAGGAGACAGTTCTAAAAGCTTAGAAAACATATTTGGGGGGATAATCGAGGAAAACTTTCCCAGTCTTGCTATAGACCTAGACATCCACATACAGGAAGCACAAAGAACACCCGGAAAATTCATCGCAAAAAGATCTTCGCCTATGCACATTGTCATCAGGTTATCCAAAGTTAAGATGAAGGAAAGAATCTTTTTTTTTTGAGACGGAGTCTTGCTCCATCGCCCAGGCTGGAGTGCAGTGGCCGGATCTCAGCTCACTGCAAGCTCCACCTCCCGGGTTCACGCCATTCTCCTGCCTCAGCCTCCCGAGTAGCTGGGACTACAGGCGCCTGCCACCTCGCCCGGCTAGTTTTTTGTGTTTTTAGTAGAGACGGGGTTTCACCGTGTTAGCCAGGATGGTCTCGATCTCGAAGGAAAGAATCTTAAGATCTGTGAGACAGATGGAAGCACCGGGTAACCTATAAAGGAAAACCTATCAGATTCACTGCAGATTTCTCAGCAAAAACCCTACAAGCTAGAAGGGATTGGAGTCCTATCTTCAGCCTCCTCAAACAAAATAATTATCAGCCAAGAATTTTGTATCCAATGAAACTAAGCATCATATATGAAGGGAAGATACAATTGTTTTCAGACAAATATTGAGAGAGAATTCGCCATTACCAAGCCACCACTACAAGAACTGCTAAAAGGAGCACTAAATCTTGAAGCAAGTCCTGAAAACACATCAAAACAGAATCTCTTTAAAGCATACATCACATAGGACCTGTAAAACAAAAATACAAGTTAAAAAACAAAAACAAAAAACAAAACTAAGTACGCAGGCCAACAAAGAGCATGATGAATGCAATGATACCTCACATTTCAATACTAACTTGAATGTAAATGACCTAAATGCTCCACTTAAATGATACAGATGGCCAGGCATGGTGGCTCACACCTGTAATCCCAGCAGTTTGGGAGGCTGAGGTGGGTAGAGAGAACGTTGAACACCTGAGGTCAGGAGTTCAAGACCAGCCTGACCAACATGGTGAAACCCTATCTCTACTAAAAATACAAAAATTAGCCAGGCTTGGTGGCACACACCTGCAATCTCAGCTACTTGGGAGGCTGAGGCAGGAGAATCTCTTGAACCCAGGAGGCAGAGGTTACACTGAGCCGAAATCATGCCATTGCACTCCAGCCTGGGCAACAAGAGCAAAACTCCATCTCAAAAAAAAAAAAAAAAAAAAAGGAAAGAAAAAAAGGTACAGAACAGCAGAATGGTTAAGAACGAACCAACCAACTATCTTCTTTCTTCAGAAGACTCACCTAACACGTAAGGACTCACATAAACTTAAAGTAAAGGGGCGGGAAAAGGCACTTCATGGAAATGGACAGCAAAAGAGAGCAGGGGTAGTTATTCTTATATCAGACAAAACAAACTTTAAAGCTACAGCAGTTAAAAGAAACAAAGAGGGCCAGACTCGGTGGCTCACACCTGTGTTTCTGGCACTTGGGAAGGCCGAGGTGGGTGGATCACCTGAGGTCAGGAGTTTGAGACCAGCCTGGCCAACATGGTGAAACCCCGTCTCTACTAAAAATACGAAAATTAGCCAGGTGTGGTGTTGCATGCCTGTAATCCCAGCTACTTGGGAGGCTGAGACAGGAGAAACTCTTGAACCCAGAAGGCGGAGGTTGCAGTGAGCTGAGACTGCACCACTGCACTCTAGCCTGGGTGACAGAGCGAGACTCTGTCTCAAAAGAAAAAAAAAAAAATTAGCCAGGCGTGGTGGTGCATGCCTGTAGTCCCAGCTACTCAGGAGGCTGAGGCAGGAGAATTGCTTAAACCTGGGAGACAGAGGTTGCAGTGAGACAAGATTGTGCCACTGTACTCCAGCCTAGGCAACATAGCAAGACAAGACTCTGTTTCCAAAAAAAAAGAGGAATGAATTAATGGCATTTGCAGTGACCTGGACGAGATTGGAGACCTTTTTTTTTTTTTTTTTTTTTTTTGAGATAGGGTTTTGCTCTTGTTGCCCAGGCAAGAGTGCAGTGGTGCGATCTCGGCTCACTGCAACCTCCACCTCCCGGGTTCAAGCAATCCTCCTGCCTCAGCCTCCCGAGTAGCTGGGATTACAGGAATGTGCCACCACGCCTGGCTAATTTTGTATTTTTAGTAGAGATGGGGTTTCTCCCTGTTGGTCAGGCTGGTCTCAAACTCCCAACCTCAGGTTATCCACCCACCTCAGCCTCCCAAAATGTTGGGATTAGAGGCATGAGCCACAGCACCCAGCCTCTGGAGACTATTATTCTCAGTGAATTAACTCAGGAATGGAAAATCAAACATTGTGTCTTCTCACTCATATGTGGAAACTAAGCTGTGAGGATGCAAAGGCATAAAAGAAAGACACAATGGACTTTGCAGGCTCAGGGGGGCAGGGTGGGAAGAGAGTGAGGGATAAAAGACCCCAAATTGGGTGCAGTGTATACTGCTCGGGTGATGGGTGCAGCAAAATCTCACAAATCACCACCAAAGACTTACTCATGTGACCAAACACCACATGTTCCCCAATAACCTATGGAAATAAAAAAAAAAATTAGAAAGAAAGCTGTAGTGGATCAGACTGGCAGCAGACCACCAAACAGTGACCATGACCTTTTTTTTTGGTGCAAGTTTGGCTTTGAGAAGGGCTTTGGAGCTGCTTCTTGGTCCAACCACTGAGCTAGTTGTCGCCAGTCATTGTATAAAATCCACTTTTCTTTTCTTTTCTTTTCTTTTCTTTTTTCTTTTCTTCCTTTTCTTTTCTTTTCTTTTCTTTTTTTTAAGATGGAGTTTCGCTCTTGTTGCCCAGGCTGGCTGGAGTGCAATGGCTCGATCTGGGCTCACGGCAACCTCCACCTCCTGGGTTCAAGTGATTCTCCTGCCTCAGTCTCTTGAGTAGCTGGGACTACAAGCATGAGCCACCACGCCTGGCTAATTTTGTATTTTTAGTAAAGACAAAGGTTTCTCCATCTTGGTCAGGCTGGTCTGGAACTCCTGACCTCAAGTGATCTAAAATCCAATTTTTACTGTCATAATTTGATTGAGAAATGGTTCACCACTGTTGCATAGAATAAGCAAAGAGGACACTTCAAAACAACAATTTTTTTTTTTTATTTTCCCTGAGCTCAAGAGGCACCCACTTATTGAGCTTTTTCACCTTTCCAATTTACTTCAAATGCCGCATGACCATAGAATGTTTGACATTGAGTTCTTCAGCAGCCTCTCAGAGGCCACCCACCTCGGCCTCCCAATATGCTGGGATTACAGGCTTGAGCCACCATGCCCAACCCATAACCACATTTATTTAAGAATGAATTCCAATATCAAATGGCAAATTCCAACAATGCAAAAACTGCAACTACTTTTGCACCTAGTGATTCAAATATCCCTAGGTCTGAAATGAGATTCAGTAAGGGGTTTAGAAGGCAATTGTGTTTCTTTTGATAAGAAGCTTTTTTAGTTTAGATAAGAGAATTTCAGAGAGAATCCCTCTGTGCGCTTTGGGGGACGGGAGGGGAGAAAGAATGAGACAAGATTAGAGGGTCTTTGATTCTGGGGCTTATTCCTGAGGCATTTAGATTTTCAGAAATACTCAGCGTGCCCAAGTGCCATATTTTAGAGAATCATTTCTGCATTTCTGCATACGAACACTTTTCCCATATTCTGATGCCTCATCTTCCCCAGAGGATTCCTCTGCTGCGTCCCTGCTTAGCCTTAGTTTTTGTTTTTTTATAGGGCTGGCCTAAGACTGAGCTAGTGTTAGAAACAAGTTTTGGTGCCACAAAAGAAACAGCACTTGAACAGAAATTTTCTCAGCAAGGCAAATTTACTTCTGCAGAAGGGTGCAGCTTGCATCAGTCACTATCGCAAGAGCACATGGAGCAGGACAGGGCAGGCGTTTTTATCCCTAATGAAATAGGTTCCTACTGCTGTGTTCTTTCTTCGTTGACTGGGGTTGGACTGCACAGTCTAAACCAACCCAATTGGCTAATGTTTGAAATTGAACACAGCTATCCAGGTGGGAAGGAGAAGGCTATCCATTAGGCGTGTCTAGGCATATTCAAAGGCATATCAAGGCTTCTCAGGGCATGTCAGGGCACGGCAAGGGTGGGAAGGGTTGGTTAAGCACCAGTAACTATAGAAACTAGAGAAACAAAGAACCGGAAAAACAGGGTATTAAAACCTTTTGAAGAGGAATTTATCATCTCTGCAAATTTTCCCCTCTAGATTTTATAGTTTTTTCTCTTCAAAATGCCTTAGCATATCTCGGCTCTGTTGTTCTTCTTGGGCATCTAGAAGGAAGAGTTTATCTGAATAAGGTGGGGATGAACTAAGGGAGGTTTTGGTGAGAGCCGTTTCTATAATCTTTGCACTAAACCATGAATACAGTATATGATACAGCATCCTACAAGAATGAGCACACCTATAATGATTACAAGGGAGGTGAGTACTGAGGTCATAATTCCTTTCCATTTTCCTAACATTTTTCCATGAGGCTTATAAAGGGGTCATTTATTCTAGAATTTTTAGCTAACTAATTTGATAAGGAGGTAAGGCCTTATAAGGCTTTTGTTATTGTTCCATTGGGGATGATGTTATTAGGAATAAAAGTACAACATTGGACTCCAATCATGACACAAACCCCACGTTTTTCAGCTGATATCATGTCAAGCGTTATTCTATTTTCCCAGACCATTTAGCTGGTAAGGCCTAATTGTTCAACTATTCCTTTCATAGCATCTCTAGTATAATTTAACAAAGTGTTGTTGAATTCAGGATTTGAATTCATCTGGTATCCCTCATGGTACTCTGATAGGATCTATATAAAACATGAGGATCAAAGGATCCGTGAGAAACATCTCTGTTTTTACAATATTCTCTTTTCAACTTTCTTGGTTGATGAAATGCCAAAGTGAAAGGGATAGCCAATTGAATTAGAGCATAAGTGCTGCTCCAGTTACTTGGCAGAGTACCCAGCAATAGTCCCCCGCAATACCACCACACATTTTCTCGGGGATGAACAAAGGCAGGCTGATTGGTAAGCTCTTGAAAAGGCTTGGTTTCAATGAACCCGGTTAAGTCTCCAAGGAATTCTAACATATCCCCCTGCCGTGAAAGGCATGAGTTGAAGTTAACATCAGGGGCTGGAGGTCTGATGGCCCTCAGGGCTGACCCACAGGGCTCTTGACCTCAGGGAACAGCAGTGAAAGAGTCTTGCATGACTCATCGCCTCCGGCTGTGGGATTCTGGAAGAGAGCTACCGTACAGCTCACGCCCGGTCGGGAAAGGACCACCCAAGTGGAAAGGGGACAATTTGGGTCTCTGACCTGCCTGTCGCACAAGCATAACAGTCGCTTTTTTTTAGTGTGTGAACAGAATATTTAATCCATTCCAGCCAAGCATTTGCGTCCTGATACCCTGTTTCAATTGCTATAATTTATTTTAAATCTTTAACCACTACAACAGCTACTTTGGTTTTATCATTGGGTATATAATGAGAAAAGGTTTGGTTAGCAGAGAACTTAGGAGAGGGAGAAGGGGGTGCAGGAGGTAGGGAAGCAATGAAGCACAGTTCAAAGGATCCTATGGGGTCCTTCCTCAACACTTCTGCTCCTATATCATAGAAATGGCTTAATGAAGGGGAAGAACTCTGGGGAACAGAGATGGTAATCTGTGCTGGATTACATTGGTTCAACTGACAGTTGGGAAGGGTAATTCCTTTAGTAAAACGAGTATATGGTTTTAAGAAACTGCAAGTACTAGCTGGGGCGGTCCACGCTTGTTCTTTAGTATTTCATAGAACATTGGACCAACTTCAGCAGAGAAGCTCTGCTCTAAGAGGACAAGATTCCCAGTTCATACTGGAATCTTTATCAAACTCTTCCCAAACTAACTTATCCCAGTTAACAAATGTCCAATCTGAGGAGAGCCAGGAAGGACAGAGACACTTTTCTGAGGTGGAGGAGAGTTGCTTTTGACTTGACAACTCTCTGCCAGGTATAACAAGGCAAGCATCAAAGGTAATAGTTTGGGGTAAGCTTGACTTGGTTACATTAATGATAATGGGACTAACAATGATGGTGGGGCGGGGAGGAAAGAAATACAAAATAAGAGTGTTAAACCCACTTTAGACTTAGTTTGGAAAGAGTTGGTCCTGGAACAATGGTCCATGATTCTGGGAAGGGTGGTGCCCACTTAACTTGAGTGTGATGAGTCCAGCCCTTCTCGGTGGTCCGAACTGCTGTCTCAGTTGTGAAGAGCATTAAATAAGGTCCTTCCCAAGTGGACTCTAGCTTCCCTTCTTTCCAACTTCTGATGAGGACGTGATCTCTAGGCTGGTGTTGGTGAGCTGGAAATTCAAGAGGTGGAGTCTGGGCTAGAATGCCTTGAGTCTCAAGGGAGGAGGTGGCAGAAGACAGACCTAATATATAGTTTTTGAGAAATTGAGTGAGGGTTTTCTTACTCAAAGGCAAATAGGTTTCGGCTGTCCTCCGCTACTGGACAAGCCCAGCAGGCATCTTTAAAATCTATTACTGTAAACCACTGGTGGCTGTATGGGATCCTACTGATAATAGTATAAGGATTGGGAACAACAGGGTGTGTAGTTTGGACTATCTGATTAATAGCTCTAAGGTCTTGCACTAACCGATATGACCTGTCTGGCTTCTTTACAGGCAGTATTGGAGTGTTATAGGGAGACATACAGGGTTCAAGAAGCCCATCACAGAGAACACCTTTAATTATAGGTTTTAAATTTACCCTGGCTTCTAAAGGAATTGGGTATTGCTTTCTCTTTACTACTTCCCCAGGGGTTTTTAATTTAACATGAATCAGAGGAATCTGTAACTTTTCTCGATTTCTATCTTTTGACCATACCTTGGGATGAATGTGTTCTTCGTCTGCGGTGGTGAGCGAGTTTAGGGAGGGGAAGAATTTTCCATGATTGATTTGGAGGCCTAAGCCTAATTTTAGCATTAAATCCGTTGCTAATAGATTTGTCCCTGCTTCTGGAATTAACAGAAATTTGATACTAACTGATTGGTTTTTATATTTCACTTGTGTCTCCTACTCACTGGTTCCTTCTCTAAATCCGTATTTTCATTCCTGGGTGTTATGTCTCCCCAATCTCTCTCAGACCCTATGTCCTACCCAGGACAAAGCACTATTGGTTGGCCTAGCAGAGAGGAGCTGAGCCGCTGGCGGGAGTGTGCTGATGGTCCTAGTAGGCCCTGACTGCAGCCAGCCACACCATTGTAGGGACTCTGGTTGCCATAAACACTGAAGGGCTGAAGTGGGGAATGCCGGGCAGAACAGCCCTCCAGAGTGGTCCCTCGGCCAACCTGTCCCAGCCACCCAGCTTGCAGCCAAACGTGCCCTTCTTTCTCTTTCCTCTCCAGCTTCACGGTCATGCCGGGATGGGGTAAAATGACAAGCTTTTATCTACTTTAAACAGTCATGCCACACTGCCAACACAGTTTTCAAAGCATTATAGCCTTCAAAGAGATTCTTTCTTCCTTTTCTAATTTTAAGTTCCCAGGCTTCGCTTTTTGGTGCTCTTCATATGGCCTGGAAAGTGGGGGCCTAGGCTCTTTATAGGTTCTTACCCCCTGAGTACTTTGCTGTATGGTGGACAGCAGAATTTTTGCCTTCTGATTTTGTTTTTTGTGGTTTTTTCTTCCCTTCTTACATACACTTTTGAGCCTCCCTAAGAAGTTTACTCACGGGACGGTCTTTCCAATTTCCCATCTTTTGTAATTTCTTTGAAATATCCGTCCAACTGTTAGTAACAAAATGAAATTTTAAATTCCCTGCCCAAGAGGATCCTCAAGATCTAGACCAGCATACTTTCTCATTCATTCGTTTAATCCGTCTAAAAATTATATGGCCCTTTATCTTTCCCTTGCTGTATATCAAATGCTCGGGTAAGATTCTGGGTTCAGGGTACTGAGTTTTTAATCCCTTTTATTACCATTTCCCTAAGGTCTTGTATATTTTCTTGGTGGGCTGCATTGTTCTTGTCCCACCAGGGGTCTTGGGAGAGGAATGTTGGATCTGCTACAGGAACACTTTGGCCAGGAGGGTGTTCATGTTCCCAGACTACCATAGCAGCTCTACCGATGATGCTTCTTTCTTCTGCTGAGAAGAGGTTGCCTAGGATGGACATTAGCTCAGCCTAAGTATATAACTGTGGTCCTAGAAATTGGTCAATTTGGTTTGCTACCCCATAAGGGTTGTCTAATAGTGGCGTAAGTTCTCTTTTTAGGTTTTGTACTTCTGAGCTGGTTGAAGGAGCATTTACAAAGCCAATGCCTCCTCCTCCTTGGGATACCTCCTTCAAGGGGAAGAGAACTGGAGCTGATTCCCTTGAGGTAGAGGGGAAGGGGAAGTTTTTTTACTTTTTTTTACATTTCTGTATTTCACATTGAAGTCCCTTTAGGGAAGGGTACTTAGGCTGGTAGTGAGTGGGCTCTTGGGATGATTCCCAAGAGGCAGGGTTAAAAGGACGGGGAACAATGAGGGTAAGAGAAGGGTCTGTCAGCAGCTGCTTGAGAGGGAGGAAAGTTAGGGGTGTTTAGTGGGGGAAGGTGATTTAGCAGGTCCCAAGGTGTAGATTGCTTGGGGTTAAGAGTTTCGGTTTCCTTAGGGGAAACATTCTCTGGCTTATGCTTATCTTTTAGTGCTTTTATGGGGTAGAGAAGAATAGGTCCTTGTCACCAACACAAGGCTTAATCTATCTCTTCTTGGGAAACTGGACTCTTGTTATCAATATGTTCTATTAGAATTGACAAATCCAATCCTCATTTGACCCACATTTTGGCCAGAAAACTGAGGGTTTGAGGACTGGTTCCTGGGTCCAAATAAAACTACGTATTTTATCATTTGTTGCTTTTTCTTAGGCTTAGTCCTTTTATCTTTCCAATACTTTAACATGAGACCTAGGGGACTATCAAGGGGAATATCATTGCTGTTAGGTTTATCCTTTTTACTCTCTGTCTTACTTGGGGTATTTCCCATCTTGATGGTTTTGGGGTGAGGCTTAACTTCCCCTACTGGACATTTTTTTGCCTTCTCTATTACTGTAGGTTTGTGTAAGACTCAGTGCCCCCTACTGGATATTTCTCCCCATTCCTTTCTTCCAGAGGCTCAATGTCTCATATTAGGGATTTCTTGCCTTTCTTTTCTCAAGAGACTCAACCCTCGCTAGTGGGGGGCTTCTTGCACTCTTTTCTTTTCATTTCGCCCTCTCTGGCCACTTCCCTGAAGGGAATGTTGGGTCCCTCTTAACATTGGCAGGTCAGTTTAAACCCCTGACAGGACCCTCAAAAGGTCACCAGATGAGGTGACCATGGAACCACAGATTGAACTCATTCACTCCACACACTAGTAGTGCTTATTCACACACTTTCAGCTTTCAAACTCCAAGATCTCCCAACAACCAAGGAAATATTTTGTCACCCCAGCGAGGTTTCTCTTTTTTTTTTAGAGACAGATTCTCGCTTTGTCACCCAGGCTGGAGTGCAGTGGTGCAATCTCAGCTCACTGCAAGCTCCGCCTCCTGGGTTCACACCATTCTCCTGCCTCAGCCACCCGAGTAGCTGGGACTGCAGGCGCCCACCACCATGCCTGGCTAATTGTTGTATTTCTAGTAGAGACAGGGTTTCACCATGTTAGCCAGGATGGTCTTGATCTCCTGGCCTCATGATCTGCCCATCTCAGCCTCCCAAAGTGCTGGGATTACAGGCATGAGCCACTGCCCAGTCCCGCCCCAGCAACATTTCTTACCTTGGTCTGTGCACAGAGTTACCTGGTTGCCATGATATATGATGATCTTTTTAAATTTTTCCCCCAAGTTGTTGGTCTGTTTTTTCCTGTGTTGCTAAGAGTCTGGGTTTATTCATCACACTGGATGAGTCTCGATTCCTTACCCCTGAGGCCACCTCAATGAGGCAGCAGGGCACACCTCCTCACAGGAGAGGACTGAACCCTTCCCCAGAGGAGAATGGGAATCCCGGACGAGCCCCTAAATTTGTTGGAAACAAGTTTCAGTGCCACAAAAGAAATAGTGCTTGGACCGAAATTTTCTCAGCAAGGCAACTTCACTTCCACAGAAGTGTGCAGCTTGTGCCAGCCATGATTGCAAGAGCACACTGTGTGGGGTAGGGCAGGGGTTTTTATCCCTAATGCAATTGGTTCCTACTGCTGTGTCCTTTCTTCATTGGCTGGGGTTGGACCGCACAGTCTAAACTGACCTGATTGGCTTGTATTTGAAATTGAACACAGCTATCTAGGTGGGAAGGGGAAGGCTATCCTTTACGATGCAAGGCATGTCTAAGCTTGTCAGGGCATGTCAGAGTGCAGCAAGGGCAGGATGGGTCATTTACAGCCTGGGTAACTATAGAAACTAGAGAAACAAAGAACCGGAAGAACAGGGAATTAAAAACTTTTGAAGAGGAATTTATCATCTCTGATACTAGGAAGGTCAAAAGGCAGTTGACCAATGTCTGCATTAGTGGTGTTACAACAAAAATGTGGGTGTAAATCAAAAATAAAATTCTAAGTCCTCCAACTGACTGAAGGGAGTCCCCTCTCCACCAAGGGGACCCAAAGAAATCTGAAAAACTAGTTCAGGCTGTGACAGGAACGGGAGGTTTCAACTTGCCTCATTATACTCTCCTTCACTTCCAATTCAAGCACAACTGACCAGCATTAACATCGAAACAGAGATCATAAGACTGACAAAACAGATTATTTGTAGCAAGAAGACAGCAAATTCCAACCTGACTCTAGTATATCATCACATGACAAAGAAGGAAATGAAAATATTTTAACTCAAAATATATTTCTTTGCCATACTTTGTGATGACCCTGCAAAGCCATATTCTGCAGGGAGAAATTTGCATCTGTGAAGAATCTCTGTTAATGTAACTAAATTTTTTCCCCTTGCAGGTCCTCCCAATCCTGAAGAGAGTAACTGAGAGTTTAGCACCCTTTAAAGGTCTAAATAAGAAACATTTGGCCAGGCACAGTGGCTCATGCCTGTAATCCCAGCACTCTGGGAGGCCAAGGCAATTGGATCACTTGAGGTCAGGAGTTTGAGACCAACCTGGCCAACATGGTGAAATCCCGTCTTTACTAAAAATACAAAAATAAAACAAACAAACAAAAAAACACCATTTGCCATCTCTCTTTAAGGGTGACCACCTATGTAGACTTCATCTATACAGTAAAAACCTTGTTCTCCATAATCCCTGATCTTAATCCAAACAGTCCTTTCTATTGATTCCAGATCTTTAGAAAATCACTTCTTTTTCTGGGGGAGGGGGGTTGGAGGGAACAGGGTCTCGCTATGTTGCCCATGCTGGAGTACAGTGGCATGATCATAGCTCACTGAAGCTTCAATCTGGTCTCCAGTGAGCCCCTACCACCCCCAGCCTCATGAGTAGTTAGGACTATAGACATGCACCACCATGCTGGGCTAATTTTTTTTTTTTTTTTTTTTTTTTGTAAAGAGGGTTTCACCGTGTTGCCCAGCCTGGTCTCAATCTCTTGGGCTTTAGGGATCCTTCCACCTTGGCATCCCAAAGTGCTGGAGTTACAGGCATATGCCAACATGCCTGGCTAGATAATAACTTAACTCTTTCAACCAATTGCCAATCAGAAAATCTTTTATTCTGGCTGGACACAGTGGTTAATGCCTATAATCCCAGCACTTTGTGAGGCTGAGGCAGGTGGATTACTTGAGGCCAGGAGTTCAAGACCAGCTTGGCAACATGGCGGAACCTTGTCTCTACTGAAAATACAACAACAACAAAAAATTAGCCAGGCATGGTTACACGTGCCTGCAGTCCCAGTTACTAGAGAGGAGGAGGTGGGAGGATCACCTGAGTCCAGGAGATTGAGGTTGCAGTGAGCCATCATCACATCACTGCACTCCAGCCTGGGCAATGGAGTAAGACCCTGCCTCAACAACAAAAAGAAAATCTTTGAATACACCTGTAACCTGTAAGCACCCCTTCCCCTGCTTCGAGTTTTTCTGCCTTTCCAGACTGAACTAATGTATACATCACATGTACTGATTGATGTCATCTGTTTCCCTAAAACATATACAACCAAGCTATAGCTCAACCACCTTGGGCACATGTTCTCAGGACCACTTGAGACTGTGCCTCAGGCCATCGTTACTCATATTTTCCTCAGAATAAACCTGTTAAATACTTTAGAGTCTGGGCTAGGTGCGGTGGCTCACACCTGTAATCCCAGCACTTTGGGAGGCCAAGGCAGGCAGATCACCTGAGGTCAGGAGTTTAAGACCAGTCTGGCCAACATGGTAAAACCACGTCTCTACTAAAAATACAAAAATAGGCCAGGCGAGGTAGCTCACGCCTATAATCCCAGCACTTTGGGAGGCTGAGGTGGGTGGATCATGAGGTTAGGAGATTGAGACCATCCTGGCTAACATGGTGAAACCCCATCTCTACTAAAAATACCAAAAAAAAAAAAAAAAAAAAAATTAGCTGGACGTGGTGGCAGGCACCCATAGTCCCAGCTACTTGGGAGGCTGAGGCAGAAGAATGGTGTGAACCCAGGAGGCAGAGCTTGCAGTGAGCCAAGATTGCACCACTGCACTCCAACCTGGGCAACAGAGCAAGACTCCGTCTCAAAAAAATAAAAATACAAATACAAAAATTAGCCAGGCGTGGTGGCGGGAACCTGCAATCCCAGCTACTCGTGAGGCTAAGGCAGGAGAATCACTTGAACCCAGGAGGCAAAAGTTGCAGTGAGCTGAGATGGCACCACTGCACTCCAGCCTGGGTGACAGAGGAGACTTTGTCTCAAAAAATAAAAAAAAAAAAAATTTACAGAGTTTGGCTTTTTTTTTTTTTTTTGAGATCGAGTCTCACTCTGTTGCCCAGGCTGGAGTGCAGCGGCACCATCTCTGGTCACTGCAACCTCTGCCATACAGGTTCAAGGGATTCTTATGCCTCAGCCTCTCCAGTAGCTGGGACTACAGGTCCATGCTGCCACATCTGGCTAATTTTTGTATTTTTAGTAGAGACGGGGTTTTACCATGTTGGCCAGACTGGTCTCGAACTCCTGACCTCAAGTGATCTGCCAGCCTCAGCCTCCCAAGTTGCTGGGATTACAGGCGTGAGCCACTGTGCCTGGCCAAGTTTGGCTTTTTTTGTCAACATAGGTACTCAGGTATATAAAAATATTATGGTAAGAAAACAAGCCAGGCACGGTGGCTTATGCCTGTAATCCCAGCATTTCAGGAAGCTGAGGTGGGAAGACTGATTGAGCACAGAAGTTCAAGACCAGATTGGGCAACATATCAAGCCCCCATCTCTACAAAAAATACAAAACTTAGCCAGGCATGGTGGCACATGTCTGTAGTCCCAGCTACTTGGAGGCTGAGGTAGGAGGGTCACCTGAGCCCAGCAGTGAGCCATGATCATGTCACTGCACTCTAGCCTGGACAACAGAGTGAGACCTTGTCTCAAAAAAGAAAAAAGGAAGGAAGGAAGGAAGGAAGCAAGGGAGAAAGAAAAAGAAAGGAAGGAAGGGAGAGAGAGAAAGAAAAAGGAAGGAAGGAAGGAAGGAAGAGAGAGAGACAGACAGACAGAAAGAAAGAAAGAAAGAAAGAAGAGAGAGAGAGAGAAAGAAAGAAAGGAAAGAAAGAAAGAAAGAAAGAGAGAAATAACAAAGTATACTCAAATACTAAAAAGCAGTACTGCCATCTCTAGAGCCGTCTGCCCCCAGCCTATTGTGAGAGGAGGTCAGCTTCCTGGGAGGCGTGTGTCAGGGCAGGGTAAATGGTCTGGCTGGCTACCTGGGCATTTCCTATTCCACATCCAAAGGAGGTTGCAGTGGCCCCTGAGCCTGTTTTTGGATGGCCTTCTTCCTGAAGGGGCTGGACTGCAACTCATGGCTTTGCTGCCCCCAGGTATGGTCAGTAGAAGCAGCCAGGCTGCAGGGAGCATTAGGGGATTTGTCATACAGAGCCTTGTAGGAGGAGCAGGGAATAGGCCTGATGTAAGTCTCTGAGCCTGGGGAAAGTGTCCACAGGGCTTCTATAGGACTGCAGGGCCTCTGTGTCCAGGAATGGGATCACATTCCAACTGTTGTGTGTACCTGAGGCCACAAGGCCACCAAGAGTCAAAAGGGACCAGGCTGAGCAGCTGAGAAGGTCCCTGGAATCTACAGGCATGGGTGTGAGACCCAGCCCTGCTGCCTGTCTGGGCTGTGCTGAGTCTCGATGCTAACTGATGTACCACTCACGGTGTGGCTGGCACTCAGCATGGTGAGCTCTGATAGCCCAGCCTTTCCTGCCTTCCTGGAAATCCCCAACCTCAGTGCTCCTGCTGTGCCTCTCTAGGTTATCCCGGGCTCGGCCCAATCACGTAACAGCCAACAGTTCTTCCTCAGGAACAGCTTTGCTTTTCATTCACAGGCTGAGCGGACCCTGATGTTTCTAGGTAGCTGACCTGTTCCACCTGCCCTGGGCCCATGAATCCCACCTCAGTGTCAACCTATATGGCAGGCTCTTCAAACATGACTTCCCAGGACATGAAGTCTTCATGTGACCTGGTAGCTCCAAAACAGAGCATGTCTGGCCCAGTGTCAGACAGCTAACTAGTAGCAGAATTAGAAGAGAAACCAGGTCCCAAATTCCCAGGGATTAATCAGACATAGAGTGTAGGTATAACAACGCTCCCTGCAAAGATGCCCACAGCCTAACCCCTGGATGGAATCTGTGGAGGTGTTACCTTCCATGGCAAAAGGGCGTCTGCAGATGTGATGAAGGTATGGACCTTGAGGTAGAAAGACAAGTCTACGTTATCCAGGTGGGCCCAATTCAATCATGAGTCCCTAAAAGTAGAGAACTTTTCCTGGCTGGGTAAGAGAAATGAGGTGGGGCCAGGCGTGGTGGCTCAAGCCTGTAATCCCAGCACTTTGGGAGGCCGAGACGGGCAGATCACGAGGTCAGGAGTTCGAGACCATCCTGGCTAACAAGGTGAAACCCTGTCTTTACTAAAAAATACAAAAAGCTAGCCAGGCGTGGTGGCGGGCACCTGTAGTCCCAGCTACTTGGGAGGCTGAGGCAGGAGATGGCGTAAACCCGGGAGGCGGAGCTTGCAGTGAGCTGAGATCCGACCACTGCACTCCAGCCCAAGCGACAGAGCAAGACTCCATCTCAAAAAAAAAAAAAAAGAGAAATGAGATGGAAGAAAAAGGCTGACGACAAGGAAGGTTCTACTCAAGCTAGGAGGAACGCAATTAGCCAGCCTCCCCAGTTTTCTCCAGAATTTGAAAATGATATAGAAAGAAGAACAGAAGGAGCTAAAGCTGAAAAGCCTGAGCCCCATGACAGCCATAGGAAAGCTAAGCCATGCATTGGCTGAAGCCATAAGAAGCAGAAGTGCGGGCCGGGCGCGGTGGCTCAAGCCTGTAATCCCAGCACTTTGGGAGGCCGAGACGGGCGGATCACGAGGTCAGGAGATCGAGACCATCCTGGCTAACACGGTGAAACCCCGTCTCTATTAAGAAATACAAAAAACTAGCCGGGCGAGGTGGCGGGCGCCTGTAGTCCCAGCTACTTGGGAGGCTGAGGCCGGAGAATGGCGTGAACCCGGGAGGCAGAGCTTGCAGTGAGCTGAGATCCGGCCACTGCACTCCAGCCTGGGCGACAGAGCGAGACTCCGTCTCAAAAAAAAAAAAAAAAAAAAAAAAAGAAGCAGAAGTGCAGTGTAGAGTTTCCAGGGACAACCAGTGGTCAGGGGCAGCCTGCAACAACTGACACACAGAGGCCAAGTCACCAGGGGGTGGGTGGGAGATGGACGAACTTCTCTTGGTAAGCCAGAACAGCCAGCTCACCCAGACCATGTTGCTGATGGGGAGCCTTGTGGGTCCTCACCTACAGCCTACAGAACAGCTGCCCTATCAGATGTTACCCTCCTCTTGGTGTATTCGTTTTCTATTGCTGTGTAACAAGTTACCACCAACAACAGCTTAAAACAATACATATTTATTAAGTCACAGTTGCTGTGGGTCAGGAGTTCAGGCATGTCTTAGCAGGTCCTCTGCTTAGGATCTCATGAGGCGGCAACTAAGGTATCCACTGGGCTGTGTTATCATCTGGAAGCTCGACTAAGGAAGAATCAGCGTCCAAGATCATTCAGGTTATGGCAGAATTCATTTCCTCGGTGTGTAGAACTGAGGGCCCCAGCTTCTTGTAGGTGTGTGGCTGGAGGCTGCCCTCAGTTCCTAGAGGTTGCTGCAGTTCCTGCAGGCTACCTGCAGTTCACTGCCAGGTAGGCCACATGGTTGCATCAGACCAGCAAGGACAGTCTCTAGACAGAGTCTGGTAGCAAGAGAGAGTTGTGTGTAGTCACACATTGCTTAACCATAGGCGTACATTCTAAGAAATAGATCATTAGGCGATTTTGTCATTGCGCTAGCATCACAGAGTGTACTTACACAAACCTAGCTGGTACAGCCTACTATACATTTAAGCTACGTAATAGAGCTGATTGTCCCTAGGCTACAAACCTGTACGGCACATTACTGTACTGAATACTGTAGGCAATGGTAACACAATGGTTAAGTGTGCATCTAAACATAACTAAACATAGAAAAGGTACAGTTAAAACATGGTATAAAAGATTTAAAATAGTACACGGGTACAAGATGCTTACCATGAATGGAGCTTGTAGTTGCTCTGGGTGAGTCAGTGGGTGAGTGGTGAGTGAATGTGAAGGCCTAGGATATTACTGTACACTACTGTAGGCTTTTTTTTTTTTTTCCCAAACAGAGATGGGGGGGTCTCGCTATGTTGACCAGGCTGGTCTCAAACTCCTGGCCTCAAGTGATCCTCCCATTTTGGCCTCCCAATACTGCTGTAGGCTTTATAAGCACTGTACACTTAGCACTAAATTTACAAAAAAATTTATTTCTCCAATAATAAATTAATATAGGTTCACTGTAACTTTTTTACACAAACACATTGTATGGCTGGACAAAAATATTTTATTTCTTTTATTTTTTTGAGATGGAACCTTAAGCTGTCGCCCAGGCTGGAGTGTAGTGGCACGATCCTGGCTCACTGCAAACTCCACCTCCCGGGTTCAAGTGATTCTCCTGCCTCAGCCTCCTAAGTAGCTGGGATTACAGGCACTAGCCACCACGCCTAGCTAATTTTTGTATTTTAGTAGAGACAGGGTTTCGCCCTGTTGGCCAGGCTGGTCTTGAATTCCTGACCTCAAGCGATCCACCCACCTTGGCCTCCCAAAGTGTTGGGATTATAGGCATGAGCCACCACACCCGGCCATCTTTCTTTATATCCTTATTCTGTAAACTTAAAAAAAAATTTTTTTTTGAGACAGAGTCTTCCCTGTTGCCCAGGCTGGAATGCAGTGGCGCAATCTCAGCTCACTGCAACCTCTGCCTCCCAGGTTCAAGAGATTCTCGTGCCTCAGCCTCCCAAGTAGCTGGGATTACAGGTGCCTGCCACCACACCTGGCTAATTCTTATATTTTTAGTACAGATGAGATTTTTTTTTTTTTTTTTTTGAGATGGACTCTTGCTCTGTCACCCAGGCTGGAGTGCAGTGGTGCGATATTGGCTCACTGCAACCTCTGCCTCTCGGGCTCAAGCAGTTCAAGCAGTTCTCTGCCTCAGCCTCCCAAGTAGCTGGGATTACAGGCGCCCACCACCACACCCAGCTAATTTTTGTATTTTTAGTAGAGACAGGGGTTTCACCATGTTGGCCAGGCTAATCTTGAACTCTTGACCTCATAATCCACTTGGCTCGGCCTCCCAAACTGTTGAGATTAGAGGTGTGAGCCATCGTGCTCGACCAAGGTTTTGTTTTTTTAGTGGAGCCTCACCACGCTGGCCAGGCTGGTCTTGAACTCTCAACCTCAGGTAATCCGCTCCCTTCGGCCCCCCAAAGTTGCTGGGAATATAGCCATGAGCCACTGTGCCTGACCTATAAGCTTTTAAAATGTTTTATTTATTATTTTTTAAGTCCAAACCTCACTAAGCCCTTTTTTTTTTTCAATTAAAAAAATTTTTTTCAACTTTTTTTGTTAAAAACGAAGACATGAACACACACATTAACCTAAACCTACACAGGGTCAGGATCATCAACATCACTGTCTTCCACCTCTACATCTTGTACCACCGGAAGGTCTTTAGGAATAATAACAACGCCTTCTTCTGGAATACTTCCTGAAAGACCTGCCTTAACCTTTTTTTTTTTTTTTTTTTTTTTTTGAGAGGGAGTCTCACTGTGTTGCCCAGGCTGGAGTGCAGTGGTGCAATCTCTGCTCACTGCAACCTGCACCTCCCAGGTTCAAGTGATTTTCCTGCTTTAGCCTCCCGAGTAGCTGGAATTGCAGGCGCCACCACCACACTGGGCTGATTTTTTATGTTTTTAGTAGAGATGGGGTTTCACCATGTTGGCCAGGCTGGTCTCAAACTCCTGACCTCAAGTGATCTGCCGGCCTTGGCCCCCCAAAGTGCTGGGATTATAGGTGTGAGCTACTGTGCCAGGCCTACAGTTAACTTTTTTAAGTAGGAGTACACTCTAAGGTCACAATAAAAAGTATAATGCAGTAAATACAGAAACCAATAATATAGTCGTGTGTTTTGTTTTACTTTGTTTTGTTTGGAGACAGAGTCTCTCTCTGTTGCCCAGGCTGGAGTGCAGTGGCACCATCTCAGCTCACTGCAACCTCTGCCTCCTGGGTTCAACCAATTCTTGTGCCTCAGCCTCCCAAGTAGCTGGGATTACAGGCCTGCGCCACCATGCCCCACTAATATTTGTATTTTTAGTAGAGATGGGGTTTCGTCACGTTGCCCAGGCTGGTCTTGAACTCCTTTCCTCAAATGATCTGCAAGCCTTGTCTTCCTGAAGTACTGGGATTACAGGTGTGAGCCACTGCGCCCAGCCAACATAGTCATTTATTACCATTATCAAGTATTATGGACAAAACATAATTGTATATTCTATACTTTTATACAACTGGCAGAGCAGTAGTTTTGTTTGTTGTTTTGTCTTTTAAAATAGATATGGCAGCCAGGTACACTGGCCCACGCCTGTAATCCCAGCACTTTGGGAAGCTGGGGCAGGCGGATCACCTGAGGTCCAGAGTTCAAGACCAGCCTGGCCAACAGGGTGAAACCCATCTCTATTAAAAATACAAAAATTAGCCAGGCGTGGTGGTGCGCACCTGTAATCTCAGCTACTCGGGAGGCTGAGACAGGAGAATCGCTTGAACCCAGGAGACGGAGGTTGCAGAGGTTGCGGAGGTTGAGCCAATATTATGCCACTGCACTCCAGCCTGGGTGACAGAGTAAGACTGTGTCTCGAAAAAAAAATTAAAATAGATATGGCATCTCACCATGCTGCCCAGGCTGGTCTCAAACTCCTTGGCTCACGTGATCCTCTTGCCTCGGCCTCTCAAAGTGCTGGGATTCCAGGCATGAGCTACCGCACCTGACTCAGTAGTTTTGTTTACACCAACATTACCACAAATACATGAGTAATGCTTTGCACTACACATTATGACAGCTAGAAGGTCACTAGATGACAGGACGTTTTCAGCTCCATTATAATCTCATGAAACTAGTCATATATGCAATCTGTCCTTGACCAAAACATTGCTATGGACCACATGCTTGTATAAGTTAACATGGCACAGGAAGTGCCATCCCACCACCTCCGCCATTTGCCATTGGTTAGTAGAAAGTCACAGGTCCTACCCACACTCAAGGCAAAGGAATGATCTTTTTGCTTTGGTTCCTACATAAGGGTAGGACCACTGGGAAGAGATCATCGGGGGCCATCCTAGAGTCTTCTGCCACACCTGGCATAGGTGCTGCTGGGGTGGGGACAGCGGTATAGAATGGGATACCAGGAGGAGAGAGACGCTGAGTTTGCCTGGGGTAATAAACAGATGGAAGTTATAAAAACAATGGATATTGGCAAGTTCAAAAGCAACACATCCTTTATGTGCATAGCTCATTTAATCTACACAACAAGCTGGAGATAAGTAAGGGTATGCTCCTGTTACACGAGTGACCTGGAAGACACTAGGCTTTCCCTGACTGGGAGGTTGAGTCAAGGGGAGGATTTGGACAGAGGGCAACTGCGAAGAGTCAATATCATTAGACTGCTCATGCAGTGACTAAGTGAGAACCATCTGGGCCCAGTGGTAAAGAGGCCCACCAAAGTGTAATCACCTGGCTGACTCTGGGAACACTGCCTATGAGTTAGCCCTGCTCCACAAGGAGCAGCACTGTTCAATAAAAAGTGGCAGGCTACTGCCACCAGTTTGCCCTTGAATTCTTAAAAATAATTTTTTTTAAGAGAAAAAAAATGCAACGAAGTGTTGGATCACCCAGCAGGTTCTTCCTGTCTGCTGTACAGACAAAACTCAATCCACTGAGACTTTGGCATTGCAGCAGAGAAAGTGTTTAATTGACAGGAGGCGGGCAACACGGAAGAACTAGAGTTATCACTCAAATCAGTCTCCCTGAAGGCTTAGAGCTTAAGGTTTTTATGAACAAATTGGGGAGCAGGGGGATAGGGAATGAGTGCTACTGATTGGTTGGGGATGAAATCATAGGGGTGTGGAAAACATTTCTTATGTGCTGAGTCGGCCTCTAGGTAGGGCCACAGGACCAGTGGAGCCATGAGTCACAAGTTCAGATAGGATCAGTATGAAAGATACCTCAGAAAAAAACAATCCTTACAACAGTGATGCTATCTACAGGAGCAATTGGGAAAGTCACAAATCTGAGACCTCTGGCCACATGTCTCCTGAGCAGTAAGGGATTATAGAAACTGACTACATTTTAGCGGAGTTCAGGCCCCTCTCATAATCCTATTCTTGTGGCCTTTCGTTGGTTTATAAAGGTGGTTTTGGTCCCCAAGCAAGGAGGGGGTTAGTTTTAGAAAGGGACTATTATCATCCTTGCTTTCAAGTTAAACTATAAACTAAATTCTGAAACGTAGCTTGGTCTATACCCAGGAATAACCAAAGACGGCTTGGAGGTCAGAAGTAAGATGGAGTCAACCATGTTAGATATCTCTCACTGTCATGATTTTGCAAAAGTGGTTTCAATCACATCACCAAGTCTCACGGACCATTCGCTGACATCTGACTGACTTCCACAGAACACTCACATGGAGAACCTGTCTGCTTTGTTGGCAGAACAGCAGTTATTTACTTTTCTCTAGAAAATCACTGAGCAGATATGATGCCTATGGTATCTTTGCTTAATCTATTCAAAAGATCATCGGTGGACAACAGTTTTTTTTATGTTTATTTTTTGAGACTGAGTCTTGCTCTGTCGCCCAGGCTGGAGTGTACTAGTGCAATCTTGGTTCACTGCAACCTCCACCTCCCGAGTTCAAATGATTCTCCTGCCTCAGCCTCCCACGTAGCTGGGATTACAGGCATGTACCACCACAGCCAGCTAATTTTTGTACTTTTAGTAGAGATGGGGTTTCACCATGTCAGACAGGCTGGTCTCGAACTCCTGACCTCAAGTGATTCGTCCGCCTCAGCCTCCCGAAGTGCTGGGACTACAGGTGTGAGCCACCACACTTGGCCAATTTTCAAGAACCATTTTCAAATACTAATAAGCTCCTGAAACTGGCGTAGAGCTTCAATACTTGAGGAGTGTGGAAGGTTCAGTCTGGCTGGGGCACAAGGTGTGTTTTCTGCACAACAAGCTCAATTGATGGGAATTCTAAACCCTAGTGATAAAAGGTGGGTGAAGCACCTGTTTTCCTTTAAGTGTCCACTATGTGTGAGACTAGAGACATGGATGAATAAAGCTGTAGCTACTGTCCCAAGTAACTCAGGAAAATTCCGATTTCAATCATATAGTAGCACCGATGTATTTGTGATTATATTTAGCAAACATTTATTGAATGCTTCCTGGATCTAAAACCCTGTTGACAGGAGATATAAAGACAAATAATTTCTCTCTCCGCCTACTCCAGGAGGAATATGGGCAGACACAGATCAGTGCTGTAAGAGAGGTACTGAGGAAGTTCTATGGAAGTATTCTAAAGGGTGGGGAAAGGAGAGGAATTGGAGGAAGGCTTCTTGCAGAAGGGAAACGATTTTCTTTCCGATTGAGCATTATAGAATTGGCAGAACTCTTCTAGATGATTGCTGAGCATCCTAGCCTATTAGAAGGCACTTCAAGCCAGAGCAAAATGCTGGAAGCCAAACTGCGCAGATAACTAGTAGAAACTCTTGTTGGCAGAGTATCCAGTTTTTGGAGAGGTAGGAAGGACAAAATTATTAAGGCCTTTGGATACTGGGCATAGGGATTTGGAATATATTCTGAAGATATGGAAGCATTGTGGATGGGAAGGATAGATCCAGATTAGTGATTTAGAAAAAGAATTCTGGAGGACATATTGGGTGTAGGAAGAGATTTCAGTGGGGGCAGCAGCATTGCTGCAATTCAGATAAGAAATAGTGACAGCTTGAGCCACAGCTATGGAAACAATAGCAAAGGAGGCAGAGGTGCATATCAATGTAATATGGCAGCTGTGGGAGATGGAAGGGTGTGAAACGACATATACGAAGCCGAAGACAGAAAGGATGGTGATGCCAGTAAGTAAACCCAGGTATCAAGGGGAGTACATAGGTGAGGCAAATCAATAAAGGTGTTTAATACGTTAACTTTGAGGGGCTTGTAAGACTTCTGTGTGGATTGGCCCATGAGGTGGAAATACAGGTATACAACTCAGAGTGGTCACTTACGCACAGGTAACATTTTCAAAGATATTTGAGGCTGGGTGTAGTGGCTCATGCCTATAATGCCAGCACATTGGGAGGCCAAGGTGGGCAAATCACTTAAGCTCAGGAGTTCTATATGGTAGAACCCTGTCTCTACAAAAAAAAAATATATATATATATACACACACACACACACACACACGTATATATACACATATATATACACACAGACACACAACTCTATCTCAAAAATACATATATTATATATATGAATATATATAAATATAATGAATATATAACATATATATTATATATGAAACATGAAACATATATACATGAAACATATGAATATATAAATATATATTATAACATATATGAAACATATATACATAAAACATATTATATATGAATATATAAATATAATGACTATATATTGAAACATATATGAAACATATGAAACATATATACATAAAACATATATATATGAATATATATAAATATAATGAATATATATAAATATAATAAATATATATTATATATGAATATCTATAAATATATTCATATATATAATATATATATTTTTGAGACAGCGTTTCGCTCTTGTTGCCCAGGCTGGAGTGCAATGGCTCGATCTGAGCTCACAGCCACCTGCACCTCCCGGGTTCAAGTGGTTTTCCTGTCTCAGCCTCCCGAGTAGCTGGGATTACAGGCATGCGCCACCATGCCCAGCTAATTTTGAATTTTTAGTAGAGACAGGGTTTCTCCATGTTGGTCAGGCTGGTCTCAAACTTCCGACCTCAGGTGATTCACCTGCCTCGGCCTCCCAAAGTGCTGGGATTACAGGTGTGAGCCACACGTCCGGCATATATATCCATATATATATATCCATATATATATATATCTCTATATATATCCATATATATATACACATATATATATATATATATATATATTTTTTTTTTTTTAACTAACAGGGTGTGGTGGCATGCGCCTGCAGTCCCGGCTACTCAGGAGGCTGAGGCAATAGGTTAGCTGAGGCCAGGAAGTCGAGGCTGCAATGAGCTGTGATCACGCCACTGAACTTCAGCTTTGGCTGAACTGAGACCCTGTCTCAAAAAAACACAAAAAACAAAAAGGAAGACATTTGAAACTGTGGAAACACATTAAACCATTTAGGAAGGCAGTATAGCATTTGAGTGTTGGAGCCCTGAAGAATGCTGTATTTATGAGAAAGAGGAGGTATAACGGAGCTTGAGATAGGAGTAGAAGCAGGAGACACCCTGGTTCTAGAGGCCAAGAGAAGACAAGAGGAGGAGTTACTACTGGTCAGTAAACGAGATGAGCTGTAAGCGAGGACCGATGAGTCTGAAGTTGAGTAGGTGTTGGCCACTTTTGGGGAGCAGTCTGAGAAGAGTGGCAACTCCAAAAGGGATAAGGACTGCCTAGGCAGAGACGAGGCTGATCACAGCAGTCACTCTTTAGAAGTTTGAGAATGAAGGGAAGAAGGTGGAAAAGGAAAGTGGCTTGAAAAGGAGGAGTATCTGAGACTCATCCCTGGGCTATAGCCAGGAGCTACTCTCTTCTAACCAAACAGTTGTCTTACACAGCTGTGCATGACAGCAAGAGAGGGGGTTGAGCCCCATTTATTTCCTAATCACAAAACTCCAGGCCTAAACTACCATCTGGTAGTTTATCAGATGCAAATGTGGCCTCAAAAGATATGGCTATGTCTTCTACAGGCGCATAAACTCCAACCCTGAACCCCAAACAAAATGACAAAATAAAACTGCCCCCTTCAGCGCCTTCACAATCTGGAAAGTGCGCGCAGGTGCGCCCCGGCCGCCCGGAGTCCTGCATCCTGCCGGCCTGCTTTCACAGAGCCGCGCCCGCGCCGCGCCTGGCGGCTCCCGCCGCGCGTAGGCTGTGCCGACCGCGGTCCCCGGTGGGGACACCGAGTCCCACTCGCGGCGTAGGGAGGCGGGCACCGTCACGACACTGGTCCGGCCCGCGGATCCCTTGGCCGCCGCAGTTGGCCTCCATTACCCTTTCCCGCGCCGCGCCTCCCCGCGGGGAAAATGAAACCTAGTGCCCTCAGGTTGAGACACAGGGTGGGATCCACTGTCTTCTCACTTAGCCAAGAGAAAAGACAGAACCGACTTCAGACAGCAAAGGGGTGTGTTGCCCTGGCCGGGTCGCCTGCGGCCCCGCCCCGGCGCTCTCCACCTCCCTCGCGGCCCGCCCTCTTGGCTCCCGCGACTACATTTCCCAGAGGACGCCGCGGCTCCGAGGGGCGGGCCCGTCCGCTCTCCCGCTCACGACCACCGGCGACTGGCTGACTCGGCAGGGGGCGGGGCCTGCGCCAGCCAATAGACGGGAGGCTCGTTACGGCGGCGGAAGCAGCGGCGCTGGAGTGAGGGGTGGGGGGCAGAGTGCTAGCTCCCCGGCGGTGGCTGCAGGTCCGGAACCTGGGGACGTCGGCCCCGCAGACAGAGAGCGCGCGGGAGCGAGCTCAAGGCGGCGCGGCGGCCACTCGGCGCAGCACCCAGGTAATGGCGGGACGGGAGCCCGGGAGGGAAGGGGAGGAGATGAGGGGGCGGGGCGGCCGAGCCGGGCTGCAGCGTCCGTCCCGTTGCGCGTCCCCGGGGAAGGGCAGAGGATCCTCGTCTCCTGCAGCTCGGACCGCGGCTCTTTGGCGAGCTGGGCACGGCAGTTGGGCCGGCGACAGGGGCTGGGTGTCCTGTGGCGAGGAAGGGAGAGGCACCGGGAGGGGTGGGCTGACCCGGGCGTGGGGGCGTGGCGGACGTGGGCCTTGGCGGGGAAGCAGAGCGGTCGGGGGAGCGCGGGCGGGCGGGCGGCCCAGGGAGTTTGGCTCCTGGAGCAGTTTAAAGTGACTCTCCACATCCGGGCCCTGCGCCCGCCGCTTTCAGACCCTGGCCGAGGCGGGGCCTCCCCGCTCCCCGCCCCCCTCGCCGGGGGCGCCTGTCTTCCTCTGCCATTGGTTCAGCCTCGAGGGGTTTGGGCTGCCCCGGCCAGGCTCGCGCCTGATTGGCTGGCGGTCGGCGGGAGGGTGGGGCGGGTCCTGACCGTGTAGGTCGCTGTGGATTGGTCCTGGGCCTCCACTGACGCGCCGGGCGTGGGGCCAATGGGCGGGCGGGGGAGGCAGGGGCAGGTTCGGGGGAAGAGGACTGCGAGCACAGCGGCGGCCGGGTGTTGGGGGTGAGTGGGGCCAGCGGGGCTGGACAGCGGCGGGCCCCGGGCGCCGCCGCCGCGATCCCTCCCCGCGCCCCCCGAGCGCATCGCCGCCGCCGAGATGGGCCCTCCGCGGCACCCCCAGGCCGGCGAGCTAGAAGCGGGCGGTGCGGGCGGCGGGCGGCGGCTACAGGTAAAGAGGCACAGTGCTCGCCTTGTGGTCGGGTCCCCAGAACGCCCGTCCGCACCCCTACCCCGGAGACGGGGGTCTCGCACTCCGAGGTGTCTGGAAATCGGCGTCCTCCCATCTCAGCGGGGGCTTCGCGGTGGGGTGGGGTTGCGGGCGAATCAGGGGAGATCGCTTGGCTCCTGGGGGAAAAGTGGGGGACGATTTTAGGGAAGATGGAGAAGGTGTAGGGTCCTCTGGCTCTGTGGGGGGTCTATGAAAGGGAAAAAAAAAGGAAATCCGTAAATGGAGGCCTTTGCAGAAAAGCATTGGAGAATTCCTTTTGCATCAGGTCTGAATGTAAAACATCCGATCCTTTCTTAGGGCTGGGTATCTTCCTCCGAATGTTCCTATGACATGCTAATCACAGTTCTGTTCACCTTGGTGTGAGGTTTGAGTGTTTCGAAGAGACATGCCATTTTCCATAAAACTTTACACAGAGAAATACACATGCATTGTGGTAATACCTGTCATGTGACTCTTGTACAGGATTCAATGGTGATTTTTTTAGCATGGCAATCCACAAGTATTTATGGAGGGTTATAGTACACGCCAGCTCAGTATAAACGATATTGGTAGAAAACTTAGGTAGTTTAGATAATGTCTGCATTTATATTGATCCTAAGGTATTGTTTTTAAATAGATGATGCAACATTTGCTTTTCCGAGGGACTATCTCTTAGGTACTAAAGATGCTTTAATTTCTCAATATTGATTCAGATCTCAGAATCTAGTAATAACCATATAACTGTATGTACTACAGGTGGAAATGAGTTCTCAACAGTTTCCTCGATTAGGAGCCCCTTCTACTGGGCTGAGCCAGGCCCCTTCTCAGATTGCAAACAGTGGTACTGCTGGATTGATAAACCCAGCTGCTACAGGTGAGATATGTAATATTCTAATATATTTCTTCCAACTTTAGGAATATTGCCAGTTTTCTAACTTAAAAATTAGCAGATTCCTTCTAGGATTTTAGTAAATTCTTATTTCTTGAATTTGAAGAAAGGGTATATTACTATTCTAATTTAAACAAGGCTTTTTTTCTTCCTGTTTTAACCACTTCATTCACATAGCGTACACATGCAACTTATAGCAAAGCGTGCCTGTAAGAACTATTTTTGAAATGCATTAATATATTCATGTTTAATTAATGTCCAAGAGTATAGCATTAGTGGTGTGAGGGAGCCCAGAGTTGTTTAAGGAACAGATCTTGCCTTTTAGGAGTTTATTATCAAGGAAAAGAAGTGGAAAACAAAGGATATGCGGTTTCCCTATGGTGTCTGTGGGGGATTGGTTCCAGGACCCACCTCAGATACCAAAATCCATGTTGCTCCACTTTGTGATGTAAAATGGTATAGTGTTTACATATTACCTGTATCTATCCTCCAGTATACTTTAAATCATCTCTAGATTACTTGTAATGCCCACTACAACGTAAATAGTATGTAAATAGTTGTTATACCGTATTGCTAAGAGAACAATGAGAAGACAAAACAGTCTGTATGTGCTTAGTACAGATGCAACCATATTTTATTTTTCCCCCTGAATATTTAACATCCAAAGTTGGTTGCATTCACATCAGGGAACCCATGGATACAGAGGGCTGATTGCATACACACAGATAAGACTTGGTTTTTTGTCTCGTGCCCTTTGAGTGGTAGAAATCAGTGGTTCTCAGTGACGGGTGTTTGGGGAGGTGGTTTTTCCTGCAGGGGAATACTTGGCAATATCTAAAGACAGTTTGGTTGTGACAACTCAACAGTGCTATTGGCATCTGGTAGGTAGAGGCCAGGGATACTGCTTCACATCCTACAAGATAACGGGAAGCCCCCACAACAGAGAGGTATCCAGTCTAGTCAGCAGCGCTGAAGTTGAGGAATTCCTTCAAATACTCTTTTTCTCTACGTATTAAGTAAATATATGACATTGCAAAGTGGAATAAACTATTTTTTATTCCTTTTTCTTCACACTCGATTCTGGTGTTCCTTACGGTAAATGATACCACTGTCTACTCATTGCTTAAACCAGTAGCTGAGGCTTTTTTCTTTTTTGCAACAGGGTCTCATGCGGTCATTCAAGCAGGAGTACAGTGGCATAATCACAGCTCACTGCAGCCTCGATCTTTTGGGCTCCCCAGCTTATTTTATTTTATTTTATTTTATTTTATTTTATTTTATTTTATTTTATTTTTTTGAGATAAAGTGTTACTCTGTGGCCCAGGCTGGAGTGCAGTGGCTCTATCTCAGGTCCCTGCGGTCTCTGCCTCCTGGGTTTAAGCGATTCTCGTGCCTCAGCCTCTGAGTAGCTGGGATTACAGGCATGCGCCACCATGCCTGGGTAATTTTTTTTTTTTTCTTTTTTATATTTTTAGTAGAGACAGGGTTTTACCATGTTGGCCAGGCTGATCTCGAGCTCCAGACCTCAAATGATCCACCTTCCTTGGCCTCCCAAAGTGCTGGGATTACAGGCATGAGCCACCACACCCAGCCACATGTTCAGCTAATTTTAAACTTTTTTTTTTTTTTGAGACGGAGTCTCGCTCTGTCGCCCAGGCTGGAGTACAGTGGCCGGATCTCAGCTCACTGCAAGCTCCGCCTCCCGGGTTTATGCGATTCTCCTGCCTCAGCCTCCCGAGTAGCTGGGACTACAGGCGCCCGCCACCTCGCCCGGCTAGTTTTTTGTATTTTTTAGTAGAGACGGGGTTTCTCCGTGTTAGCCAGGATGGTCTCGATCTCCTGACCTCGTGATCCGCCCGTCTCGGCCTCCCAAAGTGCTGGGATTACAGGCTTGAGCCAGCGCGCCCGGCCTAATTTTAAACTTTTTTGTAAAGAGAGGATCTCACAGTGTTGCCCAAGCTGGTCTCAAACTCCTGGACTCAAGTAATCCTCCATTGTCAGCCTCCCGAAGTGTTAGGATCACAGGTGTGAGTCACTGTGCGGGGCTGGAGGCATCTTTAATTGCTCTGCGTTTTCTTTTTTTTTTTTTGGAGACGGAGTCTTGCTCTGTCGCCGGGGCTGGAGTACAGTGGCCGGATCTCAGCTCACTGCAAGCTCCGCCTCCCGGGTTTACGCCGTTCTCCTGCCTCAGCCTCCCAAGTACCTGGGACTACAGGCGCCCGCCACCTCGCCCGGCTAGTTTTTTGTATTTTTTAGTAGAGACTGGGTTTCACCGTGTTAGCCAGGATGGTCTCGATCTCCTGACCTCGTGATCCGCCCGTCTCGGCCTCCCAAAGTGCTGGGATTACAGGCTTGAGCCACCGCACCCGGCCTAGCTCTGCGTTTTCTTATGAGCTGCTGCCGTTGTCTGATGTTCCAGCCTTATTTCTTATTTTGCCTTCCTCCTGCCAACTTAGTTTTTTTTTTTTCCCAATGGAGTTGAAGTCTTGCTATGTTGACCAGGCGTGTCTCAAACTCCTGGCCTCAAGGAATCCTCCCACCTAGGCCTCCCAAAATGTCTGGGATTACAGGTGTCAACTACTTACGTGGCCGCCAACTTAGTTTTTGTTGTAAATTTATTTTCTCTTTAGACTTGAAGTGACTTTAAGCTACTTTATGACTCCTGCTCAATGGTATCTACTCATATTTCTAAATAAATGATTAAAAAGTTCCCAATTTCATGACGTGGGGACTTTGCACATTTTTTTCCTTTTGCCATAGTCTGTCTTCTTCATTTCCATATAGTTGCTTATTTGGCTAATTCCTTCTTTTTTCAGGTTTCAACTTAGATGTTATTTTCTCTAGAAGAAAATCATTATTATTCTGTAGCATAACAGAGACTTTATCTTCTACAACAACTCAGGTGGAGGATCTAGAAATAGAACCAGACATATATAGCCAATTGATTTTTGATAAAAGTGCCTAAGTAATTCAATAGGGAAATGATAGTCTTTTCTTTTCTTTTTTTGAGACGGAGTCTCGCTCTGTCACCCAGGCTGGAGTGTAGTGGCGCGATCTCAGCTCACTGCAAGCTCCGCTTCCTGGGTTCACGCCATTCTCCTGCCTCAGCCTCCCAAGTAGCTGGGACTACAGGCGCCCGCCACCGCGCCCGGCTAATTTTTTGTATTATTAGTAGAGACGGGGTTTCACCGTGTTAGCCAGGATGGTCTCGATCTCCTGACCTTGTGATCCACCCGCCTTGGCCTCCCAAAGTGCTGGGATTACAGGCATGAGCCACCGTGCCCTGTAAGTCTTTTCAGTGAAATAGTGCTGGAAGATCACAACAACATTATGGGAGGATAAAGGCCGGGCACAGTGGCTCATGCATGTTATCCCAGCAACATGGAAGTCCAAGGCAGGTGGATCGCTTTGAGCTCAGGAGTTTGAGATAAGCCTGGGCAACATGGCAAATCCCCATTTCTACAAAAAATACAAAAATTAGCCGGGGCCAGGCTAATTTTACAGTGGCTCATGCCTGTAATCCCAGCACTTTGGGAGGCTGAGATGGGTAGATCACCTGAGGCCAGGAGTTCAAGACCAGCTTGGCCAACATGGTGAAACCTGTCTCTACTAAAAATATAAAAATTAGCTGGGCGTAGTGGTGGGTGCCTGTAATTCTAGCTACTTGGGAGGCTGAGGCAGGACAATCACTTGAACCTGGGAGGCAGAGGTTGCAGTGAGTCAAGATCGTGCCACTACACTTCAGCCTGGAAAACAAGAGCAAGACTCCGTCTCAAAAAAAAAAAAAAAAAAAAATAGCCGGGTATGGTGGCTTATGCCTGTGGTCCCAGCTTCTTGACAGGCTGAGGCGGGAGGATCTCTTGAGCCTGGAAAGCGGAGGTTGCAGTGACCTGAGATCTTACTGCTGCACCCCAGCCTGGGTGACAGAGTGAGATCCTGTCTTCAGGAAAAAAAAAAAAACAAGAACTCATAACTCAGTAGTGAAAGACAGACAACCTGATTTTTTTTAAATGGGAAAGTATTTGAGTAGATACTTCACCAGAAGAGCTAGATAAGTGCCAAAGAAGCACATGAGAAGATGCTCACCATTATTAATCCTCCTCCGGGCAGTGCAATTTAAAACTGCTGAGAAACTACTGCACATCCATTAGAAAGACCGAAATTACAGAGACTGACAATACCAAGCGTTGGTATGGTTGTGGCACAAATAGAACTCACGCTTTATTGTTGGAAATGCAAAATGGCAAACCACTTCCAGAAACAGTTTGGCAATGTCTTATGCAGTTAAATATACACTTACCACAGCACTGAGCAATCTCATTCCATAGGTGTTTATCAAAGGTAAATGAAAACGTGTGTTCGTACAAGGACTTATACTCACATGTTCATAGAAACTGTATTCATAATAGCCAAAACAGGAATCTCACCAAATGTGTATCAGATGGTGACTGGATGAGCAAATTGTTGTGTATCCATCCATGCAGTGGAATACTACTTGGCAATAAAAAGGACCAGACTACCGACACACACAACATTATGGATAAACCTCAGTAACGTTACACTAAGGAGAGATTCCGGATACATAGGACTCCAGATGGTATGACTGTGTTATATGAAATTCCGGAAAAGATTATATACCATAGTGACAGAAAGCAGATCAGTGGTTTCTGGGGAATAGAGGTGGCAGAGAGGGAATTGATTACAAAGGGGTATGAATGAACTTATTGCAGTAACAGGAAATGATCTGTGTCATGATTGTGTTATACCATTGTATACTTTTGCAAACATTTATCTAATGTTACACAAAGAATTAGTGAATTTTATGTGTAAATTGTACCTCAGTAAAGCTAATTGATTAAAGTGGACAAAAGATAAACATGCACTTCACTAAAGAAGATATATATGAATGGGCTGTGATCACATAAAAAGATGTTCAACATTACTAGTCGTCATGGGAATGCTAATTAAAACTACAGGGAGACACACACTACAACCCACTAGAATGGCTGTATATCAAACGTGAGTAAGGAAGAGGAGCGGCTGGAACTCGCGTATACTGCTAATGGGAACAGACAGTGCTACAGTCGCTTTGGAAATTACTTTGGCAAAGTTAAACATATACTTACCATTTGACCCAACCATTCTCCTCTTTGGTGTTACTGAGGATATTTGTAAAAAAATTATTGAACTTTTCTTGTAAAACGGTGGTGTTATTCTATGTAATTTATTCCCCAATGAAGAGGTTTTATAGATGAAAATTTTTAAAATTCTGAATGACCTGGGAGAAAAGTCAATATATAGCGAAAAAGAAAATGTATATCAGTCTTTTCTTTCCTCTCGTTTTTTTTTTTTTTTTTTTGAGATGGAGTCTAGCTGTGTCGCCCAGGCTGCAGTGCAGTGGTGCCATCTCAGCTCACTGCATCCTCCACCTCCCGGTTTCAAGCAATTCTCCTGCCTCAGCCTCCCGATTAGTTGGGACTATAGGCACCCACCACCACACCCAGCTAATTTTTATATTTTTAGTAGAGATAGGGTTTCACCATATTGGCCAGGCTGGTCTCAAACTCCTGACCTTGCGATCCGCCCGCCTCGGCCTCCCAAAGTGCTGGGATTACAGGCTTGAGCCACCGCGCCCAGCCTTTTCAGTCTTTTCATCCAGCACTTGTACTTTTAGAAACGTTTTCCTGAAGAGATCTCTGGACAAGATTGTTGATAAAAGCAAAAATTTGGAAATAACCTAAAAGCCCATCAATGATACAGTGATTTTAAAAGCTATAGTACATCTATACAATAAAATCCCATTTCACCTTTTTTTTTTTGAGACGGAGTCTTGCTCTGTTGCCCAGGCTGGAGTGCACAATCTTGGCTCACTACAACCTCTGCCTCCTGGGTTCAAGCGATTCTTCCGCCTCAGCTTCCTGAGTAGGTGGGATTACAGGCAACCGCCATCATGCCCGGCTAATTTTTTTATTTTTGTAGAGACGGGGTTTCACCATGTTGGATGATGGTCTTGAACTCCTGACCTCAGGTAATCCACCTGCCTCGGCCTCCCAAAGTGCTAGGATTATAGACAGGAGCCACTGTGCCTGTCCCCATTTCACCTTTAAAAAATGCAGTATTCTCTACTCAGTCGTTCCACTCCTAGGTATATATTGAGTAGAAGTGATACATGTGTTTACCAGAAGACATGTACAGGAACATTACTAGCACTATTCAAAATAGGAAAAAACCAAAAACTATGTAAAGTGCCTCTTAAGAGTAAAATGGATAATTTGTACGTTGCTCACACGTCATACTATATACAGCCTTGAGAATGAAAGAGCTATAGCTGTGTACACTAACGTGGATGAATCTCATACCTGTAAGTTAAAGAGGCAAAGCACAATAGGGTGTATTTGTTATGAGTCTGTTTATATCAAGTTCAAAAACAGACAATACTAATCTGTAGTGTTACAAGGTAGACGATTGCTTTCCTTGGGAGGATAGTGGCTAGAATAGGGCCAAACTAAGGGTCTCGGGGAGACCAATAATGTTTTCTGTCTTGAGCGGGGTGCTATTTACTCAGGTGTATTCAGTTTATGAAAGTCCATTGAGTTGCACAACTAACATTTGTGCATTTACCTTTGTGAAGATCATACTTCAAGGAAAAAAGTCAAATGAATAAAAACCCACCCAAAATTTAAAAGAGATGAGAACTGTCACCAGAACTTTAAGTGTTGGTGCCTTTGTGGGGTGAGTTTGGGGACAACTTTACTTTGTTTATGGTACTCCAAATAATTTACATTCTCTACATCAGTAAATATCTTTATGCTCAGGAAAAAAAGAATATTAATATTTTGGAAAAATTATAGACAAATATGAGTTAATATTTTCACAAGCTCTTCTTTTATTACATTAGTATTGTTCTCTGATTTTTTTCCACTTAATTTTTTTTTTTTTTGACGCAGAGTCTTGCTCTTGTTCTCCAGGCTGGAGTGCGGTGGCGGGATCCCCAACCTCCGCCTCCCGGGCTCAAGCGATTCTCGGGCCTCGGCCTCCTGAGTATCTGGGATTACAGGTGTGCACCACCACACCTGGCTATTTTTTATATTTTTAGTAGAGACAGGGTTTCACCATGTTGGCCAGGCTGATCTCGAACTCCTGACCTCAAATGATCTCCCCGCCTTGGCCTCCCAAAGTACTGGGATTACAGGTGTGTGCCACCACACCCGGCCTCCACTTAATTTTTAAATATTTAATTTTTAAATAGGCCAGGTGCGGTGGCTCACACTTATAATCTCAGCACTTTGGGAAGCCAGAGGTGGGAGGAACACTTGATCCCAGGTATTCAAGACCAGACTGGGCAGCACAGTGGAACTCTGTCTTCATAAAAAAATAAAAGAATTAGCCAGGGGTGGTGGCGTGTGCCTGTAGTCTAGCTGCTTGGGCAGCTGAGGCAGAAGATCACTTGAGTCCAGGAGTCTGAAGCTACAGTGAGCTGATATCCACTGTGTTCCAGCCTGGGAGACAGAGTGAGACCTTGTCTCAAAAAAATTTTTTTAAAAATTAGAAAAAAAGGCCGGGCGTGATGGCTCAAGCCTGTAATCCCAGCACTTTGGGAGGCCGAGACGGGCGGATCACAAGGTCAGGAGATGGAGACCATCCTGGCTAACACGGTGAAACCCCATCTCTACTAAAAAAATACAAAAAAAACTAGCCGGGCGAGGTGGCGGGCACCTGTAGTCCCAGCTACTCAGGAGGCTGAGGCAGGAGAATGGCGTGAACCCGGGAGGCGGAGCTTGCAGTGAGCTGAGATCCGGCCACTGCACTCTGGCCTGGGCGACAGAGCGAGACTCCGTCTTAAAAAAAAAAAGAAAAAAAAAAATTAAAAAAAAAAGTTTAATATGTTATGTCTTCTGATAGTCCAAAACACCAAAAGAAAAAGAGCATACAGTGGTAAATATGTCTCCTATCTCTGTCCTTAAGTTTTGAAAAACTCTATGTTCTTAAAGTTAGGAACTGTACTTAAAATATCTTTTTTTAAATTTTTTTTTGAGACGGAGTCTCACTCTGTTACCCAGGCTGGAGTGCAGTGGCGCAATCTTGGCTCACTGCAACCTCCCATCTCCTGGGTTCAAGCGATTCTCCTGCCTCATCTTCCCGAGTAGCTAAGATTATAGGTGTGTACCACCACGCCTGGCTCATTTTTTTTTATTTTTAGTAGAGACGGGGTTTCACCATGTTGGTCAGACTGGTCTGGAACTCCTGACCTCAAATGATCTGCCCGTCTTGGCTTTCCAAAGTACTAGGATTACAGGCGTGAGCTGCCGTGCCCAGACCGCCACCACCTTTTTTTTTTTTTTTTTTGAGACAGAGTCTCACTGTGTCATCCAAGCTGGAGTGCAGTGGCACAATCATGGCTTGACTCACTGCAGCCTTGACCTCCCAGGGTTAAGTGATCCTCCTCCCTCTGCCTCCAGCGTAGCTGGGATTACGGGTGCGTGCCTCCATGCCCATTTAATTTTTATATTTTTTACAGAGATGGAGTCTTACTGTGTTACGAAGGCTGGTCTTGAACTCCTGGGTTCAAAGGATCTGCTTGCCTTGGACTCTCAAAATGCTAGGATTGCAGATGCGAGCCACTGCACCAGCCATACATTTTTTGTTTTGTTTTTTTTTGGAGACAGTCTTTCTCTCTCGCCCAGGCTAGAGTGCAGTGACGCAGTCTTGGCTCACTGCAACCTCTGCGTTTTGGGCTCAGGCGATCCTCCCACCTTAGCCTCCCAAGTAGCTGGGATTACAAAAAAAGGTGTTTTTTTGTGTTTTTTTTGTTTTTTATATTTTTGTATTTTTAGTAGAGTTAGGGTTTTGCCACGTTGGCCAGCACAGCGTAAAATATCTTTTTAATGTCAGGCTTTTATAACTTTTTAAGAAGATGTTTTAAATGAAATTGTCTTATACTCTGTATTGTACTTTTAACTATTTCAGCTCATTTTAGGTGATTTTCAGGTAGTTTATTCATAAGGCTACAATATCCAGAATGAATTCTACATTCCACAGTTGTGGCTCTTCTGTCTGATGTCCATCAGGAGAATCCAGTGCCCAAATTGACCTTGTTAAGAAAACATCACAAGGAAGTGGCCACTTGGTCAGTCCTGAGATTTAACTTCAGGTGCCACTCTTGTTTGTGCCGCTATCTTACATTGGGAGACTGTGACATACTGTCTCACGTTTAATGTCTTTACTAGTCAATGATGAATCTGGTCGAGATTCTGAAGTCGGTGCCAGGGAGCACATGAGTTCCAGCAGCTCCCTCCAGTCCCGGGAGGAAAAGCAAGAGCCTGTCGTGGTAAGGCCCTATCCACAGGTGCAGATGTTGTCTACACACCATGCTGTCGCATCAGCCACACCTGTTGCAGTGACAGCCCCGCCAGCACACCTGACGCCAGCAGTGCCACTTTCATTTTCGGAGGGACTTATGAAGGTAATGGAGAGGGTTAAAACTTCACACTGAACCGGAGCTCAAGACTGGCTCATCTCTATAACAATTTGTACAGAATCTTAGGCTGTATCTTAGGATCGTATTTCATTTTTTCTTTATGACCTATGAGTTCAGCACCTCTCTGTAACTCAGCCCTGATTTTCTGCAGTGCCTCGTCTTGTGCTGCTGGGCCGTTGGCATCACAGAATCTTTGCTGTTACCCATTTTGATACTGATACTATTCAACCTATGGGCATGTTAAGTTAGATAAGGGACCCTCTTTTTTTTTTTTTTTTAAGCCAGTCAGATTTAGCAGGGGGGGGTTAAATGAACCTAATTTTTTTTTTTTTTTTTTTTTTTTTCTTTTTGAGACAGGGTCTTTCTCTGTCATCCAGGCTGGAGTGCAGTGGTGCAATCTTGGCTCACTGCAACCTCCACCTCCCAGGTTCAAGCAGTTCTCCCGCCTCAGCCTCCCAAGTAGCTGGGATTACAGGCACACGCCACCACGCCTGGCTAATTTTTGTATTTTTAGTAGAGACGGGGTGTCACCATGTTGGCCAGGCTGGTCTCAAACTCCTGGCCTCGAGTGATCTGCCCACCTTAGCTTCCCAGAGTGCTGGGATTACAGGTGTGAGCCACCACACCTGGCTGACAGTGATGTTGTAAGTTCTGATAACCCAGTATCATGGGACCAACTGGAGTAGCACTCTTCCTTAAGGTCTGTTTTAGCAACTGGTTAATTTGGGGGTTTCTGAGAATATCGCCTGTGCGTTACCTGGGGGTTCTGTTTCAGTTACTGGGAGTTTTGTTCAATCCACCCAGACTTGGGAGGCGGCATCATGTAGAAGAAAGGGTGTGGGCTGTGAGCCATACAGCTCTGGGCTTTGTTCCCAGTTCTTCTTACTGTGTGTGTGGCTTTGAGCAAGTCAGTTAGCCTTGCTTTGTATGTTTCTTTATCTGTGAAATAGAAATGCTAGTACTTCAGTGGAAACACTGTGATGCTAATAGATAAAATGTATAAAGCTTATGGCATCTTTCCTGGCACTCTCCAGGTTCGATTTGTGTACTCTTAATTCTGGATTGAGACGCATCACCAGTATGAGGCCATTGATATGTTTTGTGTGGTTTTCTGTTTGCAGCCGCCCCCGAAGCCTACCATGCCTAGCCGTCCCATTGCTCCTGCTCCACCTTCCACCCTGTCACTTCCGCCCAAGGTTCCAGGGCAGGTTACCGTTACCATGGAGAGTAGCATCCCTCAAGCTTCAGCCATTCCTGTGGCAACGATCAGTGGACAACAGGTTTTTCTTCCTTTTAATTTGCTGATTTTCAACTGAAATGCCAAACTATTGATCATGATTTATTGAATGCTAGCAGTACATTAGGCACGGTAATAAAAAAAGATTAAACACTCACTGATAACCTGCAGGGGAAGGTAGTAGGTTTGAGAGAGAAGGATAACTGTGGGGAGTAGAAGCCAGTATCCATAGTGGTCATTTAGCTAGAATTTATTGAGCAGCTACTAGCTGCTCGATTCGACCCTCAGTGTGATGTATAAATCTGGATAAAACAGTCCGTGTCCTTGAGTCCGGAGTGTGGTTTGTGTTTGATTTTAGCGTCAAGAACAGCCTCCCAGGGGTAGTGGTGGGCAGTGCTTCTCTGTGGTTTCTCTGAGGAGAGCAGATGTGCCTCTTTTGGGGTACTGGTAGGTTACCTCAAGCAGCTCTCTAGTTGCAAACTTTTTTTTTTTTTTTGGGACAAAGTCTTACGCTGTCACCCAGGCTGGAATGCAGTGGTGCGATCTTGGCTCACTGCAACCTCCACGTCCCGTGTTCAAGCAATTCTCTTGTCTCAGCCTCCCAAGTGGCTGGGATTACAAGCGTGCGTCACCACGCCTGGCTAGTTTTTTTATTTTAATAGAGACGGGGTTTCACCATGTTGGCCAGGCTGCTCTCCAACTCCTGACCTCAAATGATCCGCCCGCTGTGGCCTCCCAAAGTGCTAGGGTTACAGGCATGAGCCACTGCATCTGGCCTTAGTTGCGAACATTTATTTTGAAGTCTTCTGTTTTAAGGTTTTTTTGTGAAAGTTTGCAATCCTGTTCTGCTGTGTACTTGATTAATTAAATATTTAAAATTTTTTACGTGGGGAAAAAAAATAAATTAAAAACTTTCCCTTCACGTTTTCAAGAAAAATTTATATTCCAAAGAGGTGTACTGTGTTTTTTCCTTTTGTCATACGCTGAGTACTCTCAGAAGTACCAGAACCCTAAGCTGAGAAACACTGTTCTCTGTGGTTTGGGAGAATGTGAGTAAGGGACATTTCAGGGTTGAGCTGAAGAACTGGTAGGGGAGCACCTGTTGGATGCTAACTGACATTTACTTAGAAACACAAAGCTTAAAGAATGGATGGATGCAGTGGTATGTAAAGGAAATTGTGAGAATGGGAAAAAATAAGCATTTGGCCAGGACAGAAAAAACAAGTGTGAAAGGTAATATCACAGATGAGAGTTTCTAAAAGTAGACCTCAAAGTATGTTATCTGTTATTATTTGGGCCTGCAGCAGTTGTGGGGTCCTCATACTTCTCACATGCCTGTTAGCACAGTTCATTATACAGTACAGCATGTAAAAGTAGCTCAAGCTAAATGTCCTTAGCCCTTTCCCTTGGGATACTCACTATCTAAAAGAAAAAACCTGACCCACATTTGGAGGCAGGTGACTTCCTAGAGGCAATGGCTAAGACCAAACATGTGAAAATAACATTCTATCCTCTTTCTTTCAGGGACATCCCAGTAACCTGCACCACATCATGACTACAAACGTGCAGATGTCTATCATCCGCAGCAATGCTCCTGGGCCCCCTCTTCACATTGGAGCTTCTCATTTACCTCGAGGTAACGACTTGCAAGTTTTGTTCAAACTCTCAAAATGCCGTAGCAGATATCCATTTGGTAAAATATATCACACAGAATGTGTCTAGAATCAGCTTGTTAAAGTTGCAGGACAACAGTCTGCAGAATCGTGAACCAAGTAAACCTCTTTTATTTAAAAAGAAAAAAAGGCCAGGTGCTGTGGTTCATGTCTGTAAACCCAACACTTTGGGAGGCTGAGGTGGTAGGTCCACTTGAATCCGGGAGTTCGAGACCAGTCTGGGCAACATGGCGAAACCCTGTCTCTGCAAAGATACAAAAAATTAGCCAGGTGTGGTGGCAAGTGTCTGTAGTCCCAGCTATCAGGAGGCTGAGATGGAAGGATGGCTTGAGCCTGGGAGGCAAAGGTTGAAATGAGTTGAGATTGCGCCGCTACACTCCAGCCTGGGTGACAGAGTGAGAATCTGTCTCAAGAAGAAGAAAAAAAAATTGCAAGACAGTGGAAATAAACTTAGAGCAATCCATGTTTTTAGCATGGTTTAATATGTGCTTATTATAGTTGCATTACAAGTATGTATACTTAGGCAATTAAAATGTTTAATATGGTCTAAAATTGTCCTTTATATTGAGGAACTCCCCAAGCTTTGATAATCTCAACATGGTCTTTATTATTATTAGACTGCTTATCTGCAACATGGTCTTCATTTTTAATACATAAGTCACAAATACTAATACTGAATATTTTTTAAGTTCAAAGATGATCTTTACCAAGTTTTTTTAACTTACGTAACAATAAGATGATGATGATGGTTATTTTTTGAGACGGAGTCTCACTGTGTTACCCAGGCTGGTCTCAAACTTCTTGGGCACAAGCGATCTTCCCGCTTTAGCCTCCTGAGTGGCTGGGACTACAGGTGTGAGCCACCACACTGGCTAAGAGTAATTTATTTTTACACTTAAGTTCTAGTAGGTTGTGAGGTAATAAATGAGTTTTGACTAGAAAATTTTACCTTTTATTGGAGAGTGTGAAACAGTTGGAGATGGTTGGCAAAATCAAGTTAGCACACACAAGACCAGGTTTGCTTGGTTATAGCATAACTCAGTGTTTCTCCAAATGTGGTCCACAGACCCACAGGGGGTCTGCTGGGTGAAAACTGCAGGGTTCGGGTTAGGGTTGAGGTTAGGGTTCATAATGTGTCCCTTTCGCAATGTTGACGTCTGCTCTAATGGAACAAAGACAGTGGAAGGCAAAGTACCCGAGCCCTCGTCAGAGCTGAGGCGGTGGCATCACGCTGCTGTTCACTGTGTGCTTTACCGCTGTGCACACTTGCAGTTACCAGAAACAAAAAGCAGCAGCAGTTTCACTTAAGATTGTCTGTGAAGAGGCAATATAAATTATTAAATCTTTTGAATACACATTTTCTTTGTTTTCTCTGTGATGAAATGGGAAGTATACATACCATTCTTCAGCTCCCTACTGATTTACTATCTGAGTTTTAGGAAATATATTGATTATTTTCCTAGGGAGTATAACTAGAATAAATATAATAAACACTTTTGTTTTTCAGGTGCAGCTGCTGCTGCCGTGATGTCCAGTTCTAAAGTAACCACAGTCCTGAGGCCAACCTCGCAGCTGCCAAATGCTGCTACTGCTCAGCCAGCAGTGCAGCACATCATTCACCAACCAATCCAGGCACGTCGGAGCCCGGGGTGCATGAAGGGCGGCATGGGAATTATTCACGCCACCAGGCACTAGGCACATCCTTGACCTCAGGGACTTCCCATCGAGTTGCCAAGACATAGGGAAGTTTGAAAGATGCACAGTATCATGTGGCAAGCTGTAAGAACGCAAAGGAGAGGTGGTGGGAAGGCTTCCTGTTGGAAAGGCTGTGCTAATGAGGAATCAGAGAAGTGAAGAGGAAGTGAAGGGGGAGATGAACAGCAGCAAGGAGGCAGTGATGGTTGTAGACGGCAGTTAGTAAAGGCTGGCTAGGATTGAGGGATTTTAACTTGGATTGGGGGGATCTGTGGACTCCTAAAAGTTATGCATATATGTATGTTTGTTCCAAGAACGTGGTCCATGCCATTCAGCTTTTTTTTTTAAGGAAATCTATGGCTTCATTACTACTGAAGTATAATATATTTGCAGGAAATATAGTATCTATAATTTGGGTGCTCTAGAATATGGAATATAAACTAGACTTTTTATATACAGTAGAGAGCCACTGCGTTTTTTTGTTTGTTTTTGTTTTTTTGAGACAGAGTCTCACTCTGTTGCCCAGGCTGAAGTGCAGTGGTATGATCCCAGCTCACTGCAACCTCTGCTTCCTGGGTTCAAGTGATTCTCCTGCCTTAGCCTCCCAAGTGCTTGGGACTACAGGTGTGTACCACCATGCCCGGCTAATTTTTATACTTTTAGTAGAGACAGGGTTTCACCCTGTGGGCCAGGCTGGTCTCAAACTCCTGGCCTCAAGTGATCTGCCTGCCTTGGCCTCCCAAAGTGCTGGGATTATAGGCATGAGGCACTGTGCTCGGCCAAAAATCATTTTTTTTTTTTTTTAAACACAATGGCTTTGTGTATCATTGAAGTAGTATTGTTGAAAGATGAGATTAGGCTGGACACAGTGGCTCATGCCTGTAATCCCAGTATTTTGGGAGGCCAAGGCGGGCGGATTGTCTGAGATCAGGAGTTTGAAACCACCTTGGACAACATGGTAAAACCCCGTCTCTACTAAAATGTCAAAAAATTAGCTGGGCATGGTGGTGCGCGCCTGTAATCCTGGCTACCTGAGAGGCTGAGGTGGGAGAATTGCTTGAGTCCGAGAGGCAGAGGTTGCGGTGAGCCAAGATCGTGCCACTGCACTCCATCTGGGGCGACAGAGTGAGTCTCCATCTCACAAAAAAGAAGAAAGATAAGATGAATCTAGCTGAATCACATACAGGAGGTCTGTCCCCTTAAGCACTTTCAGGGGAGAGACACATGTATGAAACAACTGGGTTTAAGATAATAAGGAAGAGTCTTGATTATGACACTGGGTAGTATCTCTCTAGCCTACAGCTTTCAAGATAAAATAAAAGACCTTTCTGGTCAAGAAAACAGAGTCAGAGGAGTATTAGGCATCTAGTAGTATACGTGATACATATGAAGGGATAGAGGGAGACGAGAATCAAGACAAGGAGCTCCCGAGTGAGGAAGCTGGTGCTGTAGCCTTAGTGTAAGACACGCACCTGCACTTGGTAGGAGCAGCAGGTAAAAGGGCTGCAGAGCTCGGCCATTTAGATGCATGTTTCAGGGTTAAGAGCGAGGGAAGAATCAGAACTCAGGTGATTCGAAGAATAATGGTGGATACGTGGATGAAGCCCAGTGTGGAGCTCATTTTTCAGAGGAAGATTTCACACATAAGTGTGATAAGGGCACTCTGTCCATGTGAAAACATCCAGAAAGCATGTGGGCACCCTGAACCATTACCTAGAAAAGAATACTGTTACTCTGAGTTGCCCTTGTACTCGCTAACGTAGATGGCCTGAGAGCCAACAGCTCTATTCAGCACCTGAGTAGGCCCTCTGTGGAGGTGTTGGGTTGGATGGCAGCATAAGTCGTCTACACCAGGACCAACAACAGACCTGTGGCAACTCTAGATTGAAGGGTGAGGTCCCAGTGGTACCAGTAGTAGGGCAGAATTTTGACTCCAATCACATTTGCACGGGAGGGACTCATGTACTCTTCAATCAAAATGAGATTTTTTTTTCCAAAGCATTTGTCAATGTTGTCTTAATAAGGGATCACCTGACCTCAGGTGATCCGCCCACCTCACTGTCCCAAAGTGCTGGGATTACAGGTGTGAGCCACCACGCTTGGCCTGGCGCTTGGTCTTATGACAACCTATCTGAAAAGAGAATTCCTTAATTGAAATGGTGAGAATTTATTTTTATTTGGGCAGAAACATACTTATCTGTAGGCTCGTTTCAAATTACATGTTTAGTATTTGGCTTCCTATATTTTATTTTATTTTTGTTTTAAATGAACTGTTTTTTCTCTTTTGGTAGTCTCGGCCACCTGTGACCACCTCCAATGCCATCCCTCCTGCTGTGGTAGCAACCGTCTCAGCCACCAGAGCTCAGTCTCCAGTCATCACTACGACAGCGGCACATGCTACTGACTCAGCACTTAGGTATACACGGGGAGGATGAAGTTTGAACCTTCCTGCCTCCTCCTCCGCCTCCTCCACTCTTTTTTCTTTCATTCCTTCATTTAAGTGAATATTTATTGAGTGGCTTTTTCTTTAATGAGCTATGTAGTGTTCTAAATCCTGGGGCTAAAGCTGTGAACAAAGAAATTCCTGCCCACACAGAGCTTCTGTTTTTAGGGGCTGGAGACACAATAAATATGTAGGTTTTTAGATGGTGAAAAGTGCTTTGGAAAAAATAAGGGTAAAAGGGATTGGGAGTGACAGGGTGGGTGGTGCAGGGGACTTACAGTTTCATGTAATGTGGTCGGAGAGAGCTTTGTTGATAATACATTTGAGTAGAAAATGAAAAGATACAATGAAATGAGTGAGCTATGTGGTTATCTGAGAGAAGAATATTCTAGGCAGTGGGAATACTAGTAAGTGCAGGGCTCCGAGACAGGATTCTGTTTGCCACTTACAAGGAGCACCGATGAGGCCAAGGTGGCAAGAGTTAGGTTTGGGGAGGTAGCAGGGTCTCCAGATCACATAGGTCCTTAGGAGCCACGCTAAGGACATGGACTCGGCTGGGGCATGATGGAAAGCCTTAGCAGAATTTTCAGCAGAGCAATGCAATGATCTGAAGTTTCATTTGGTTCAGCCTGGTTGCTGGATAGAATAGGCTATGGAGAGGCCAAGTTAGAAGCAGAGGTTGGGTAGAAGGGTATAGCCAGCATGTAGGAGAGATGAAGATGGATGTAGAAAGACATGGTTAGATTCTGGATAGATTATATTTTTTGGAGGGAGGGTCTCGCTCTGTCACCCAGGCTGGAGTACAGTGGCATGATCATGGCTCACTGCAGCCTTAAACTCTCAGCCTCAAGTGATCCTCTTGCCTCAGCCTCCCAAGTAGCTGAAACTCCAGATGTGCACCACCATGCCTAACTAATTTTTTTATTTTCTTGTAGAGACAGGTTCTCACTTTGTTGCCCAGATTGGTCATGAACTCCTGAGCTCAAGTGATCCTCCTGTCTCCATAAGTGCTGGGATTACAGCATGAGCCACCATGCCTGGCCCTGGGTAGATTTTGAAGGATAGAGTCAGGAAGATTTCTGAGAATCACTGGAGCAGGGGGCGGGGGTATGGGAGTGTGAGAAGGAGGGGAGTCAGGATTATTTATTTGCCAGTACTAGTTGGCCTATACACCTAACAGGGTGGAGGAGAGTGGGATTTTTGGGAAAGGAGTTTTATACTTTGATTTTAGGCATTTTAAGGTTGTGATGGCAAGATATAGTGGCTCGTGCATGTAATCTCAGCACTTTGGGAGGTTGAGGCAGGAGGATCACTGGAGTCTAGGAGTTTGAGACCAGTCTGGGCAATATAGGGAGATCCTATCTCTATAAAAAATAAGAAAGTAGCCAGGCATGGTGGTGTGTACCTGTAGTCCCAGCTACATGGGAAGCTGAGGTGGGAGGATCGCTTAAGCCCTGGAGGTTGAGTCTATAGCAAGCTGTGATCGTGTCACTGCATTCCAGCTGGGGCAACAGAGCGAGACCCCATCTCCACCAAATAAAAAAAAAGGATTTAGGCTGGGTGCAGTGGCTCGTGCCTGTAACCCTGGTGCTCTTGGAGGCCAAGGTGGGAGAATCACTTGAGGCCAGGAGTTCAAGACCAGCCTCAGCAACATACCGGTATCCCATTTCCACAAATTTAAAAAAAAAAAAAAAAAAAGATAAGCGTGGTGGCATGTACCTCTAGCCCTAGGAGGCTGAGGTGGGAGGATCATATGACCACAGGAGTTTGGGACCACATGAGCTATGATGGTGCCACTACTCTCTAGCCTGGGCGACAGAGCAAGATCCTGTCTCTAAAAAAGAAGAAGCAAAAAAGATTTGCAGAGCCATACAGGAAGGAAGTCTGGTTGGTGAGGGATGATCTTAAAGGCTTTTTGTGAGTGACACAATCAGGGATGACCTGATGCTGTTTTTCCTCATGATCTCCAAGTCACATTACAGGGAGGCTGGGGAGAGCAGTTGGTCCTTGCCATGGGTTATATTGAGGGAAGGGAGTCTTTGGCAATAGCGCAGACAAGAAGGGATTCACTGAATCAAAGCAAGGATAGTAGGTTGGAGAGAGGAGCCGTTAGAAGCTAGGGAGGCACCACTGGGACCTGTCAGCTGGAAGCTGGGCAGAGTGATGAGGAAGAAAGAGGAATTGGAGATGCCTCTTTGGTTTCCTCCTTACCTGTCCTAGTAAATGAGAAGGAAAACAAGGGAAGGAAAGCAGGTTTTAGAAAAGATTGAACTTTGGGATACTGAGTGTATCTGTGGAACAGCCAAGTGGCTGTTGTCAGCATGTGGTTGAAGAGGGGTCTGTGCTAGAGATAATGGGTTTGGGAGTGATCAATGCGTGGGCCACAGTGAAAGCCTTCAGGTGTCTATCCAAGGGTACTAGAGAGTGAGAAGAGAACCTAGAACAGAATTCTGAAGAAAATTATATTTAAATGAACAGCAATGCCTGGAACTTATCTTTAGCCATTAGCTCTATTATTTACTTGTATGACATTAAGCAGGTTTTCAATTCCCCTGATCCTTTGTTCGCTCTTCAATAAAAGGGATACTTTACTTTGTGGCAGTTATTAATAAATGTATTACCTGAGGTACAAAGAGACAGAACCGCCCAACATAAAATAGACTACTTGTTGTTGCTCATTTTAACTTTATAAAAGTTAATATATTCAGGTGGTATGAGGAAATTCACAAGGTATAAATGGATATACAGTCATCTCTATCCATGGGGTCTTGGCTCCAGGAGCCCCTGCAGATGCTAAAATCCAAGGATGCTCAAGTTCCTTCATATAAAGTAGCATAGTATTTGCATATAACCTACGCACCTCCTCCCATGTACTCTGGCACTCTAAGTAACCTGGAGATGAAGTAATCCAGGTTACTTAGAGTGCCTATTATGATGCCTACACATCACTTCATTCATGTGGATTCTGTGTAGCACTTGGTGCTCAGCTAATTCAAGTTTTGCTTTTTGGAATTTGGGGAAATTGTTTTCCCCCTTGAATATTTTCAGTCCATGCTTGGTTGAATCCATAGATGTGGCACCTATGGGTACTGAGGGCCAACTGTATGATGAAAACTAGGGGTAGGCTTTTTATTTTTATTTTTTGGCTTTTTATTTTTAATCATATTGTCAAAGTATCTTTTCCATTGTGTTGAATGTTTTAATAAAAAACTGGATATTGAATTTTGTTGAATGCATTTTTAGCATTCACTCATATAACACTAGCAATATACTGCAAGTAGTGAAAACAAAAACCCTAATCAGGTGATTTTTCTCTTTATGTCTATAATTACAATAAATTCCTAATGTCTAACTTTTTTTGAATTCTGCAGATAGAAATTTTTCAACAGACCAATTTCCATAGAAGAAATAGAAAAAATTTTAAGCACTATCTCTCACAGAAGCACCAGATCCAGCTGGTTTCATAGAATTCTTTTTTGAGACAAGGTCTTGCTCTGCCAGCCAGGTTGGAGAACAGTGGCTCAGTCACGGCTCACTGCAGCCTCAACCTCCTAGGCCCAAGTGATCCTTCTACCTCAGCCTCCCAAAGCTGCGACTACGGGCACGTGCCACCATGCACCATGCCTGGCAAATTTTAAAATGTTTTGTAGAGACAGAGTCTTCCTATGTTGCCCAGGCTGGTATCAAACTCCTGGGCTCAAGCGATCCACCTGCCTCAGCCTCCCAAAGTGCTGGGATTACAATTGTGAGCCACCACACCCAGCCTTGGTTTCATAGAATTCTACCAAACCTTCAAAGGGCCAGATAAACCAGCAATAAAGAAATTGGTTCAAGGTATAGAGAAAATAGTAAACTTCCAGAAAAATATAAGTCATATCTTAGTTTTTCTGCTAAATACATTCACTCTGTCAGTTCTCTGACCCTTGTCTTTTCAGTCATTACTTGGTTGAAAGAAATTTATTTCCTATCACTTTCTTCAAAAAGGGCGTATCTTAAAGCACCAATATTTTGAAATTTTACATGCTGAGAATCATTTCCCATTTATACTTAGGCAATAGTCTGGCTGATTAAGTGTTTTATTGTTTCTATATTCTTTCCATGACTACTTGAGGGGTCGTTTTTCCCGTGTCTTCTAGATCTGGATGTTACTGCACAGAGTCTGGGTTTTTTTTTTTTAACCCCTTACAAAGGCCTTAGTCTTTTTGCCTCATTGCCTGATTCTTTTCGTTGAATATCAGCAAATTTAATGGCATTTATTTTGTAATGACCATTATTTATGGTTTTGTTCTAAACATGGTGTGCCTTTTCAATCTGTAGCATAAAACTGTATCTATTGGCTGGGCGCAGTGGCTCATGCCTGTAATCCCAGCACTCTGGGAGGCTGAGGCAGGCAGATCACTTGAGGTCAGGAGTTTGAGATCAACCTGGCCAACATGGTGAAACCTTATCTGTCAGCTGGGCATGGGGCCGGACGCCTTTAATCCCAGCTACTTGGAAGGCTGAGGCGGGAGAATCACTTGAACACGGGAGGCAGAGGTTGCAGTGAGCCAAGATCATGCCACTGCACTCCAACCTGGGCAACAGAGCGAGACACCGTCTCAAAAGAAAAAAAGAAAAAAACTGTAATTATGAACAGTTTTTGTGAGTTATATGTTTTTTTTTTCTTTTGGGACCTAGTCTTGCTCTGTTGTCCAGGCTGGAGTGCAGTGGCACAGTCTCGGCCACTGCAATCTCCGCACCCCCCGAGTTCAAGCGTTTCTTCCACCTCAGCCTCCTGAGTAGCTGGGATTACAGGCACCCACCACCACCCCCGGCTAAGTTTTGTATTTTTGGTAGAGACGGGGGTTTGCCATGTTGGCCAGGCTGGTCTCGAACTCTTGACCTCAGGTGATTTGCACGCCTCAGCCTCCCAAAGTGTTGGGATTACGGGCGATTCCTAAGTGTTGAATCTTTTTGCACTCCTATGTAATTTTTTTAACTGTTCCCTTTAACGTTGTTTTCATAGTCTTCTCCATCCTTGACTGCATTTTCAGCATTGTGTCTCATGTTCCACTTCTAATTTTGCCTTCATTCTTGAAACTGCTGAACAGTTGCCTTCTGTTTCTCTCTCGAGCTCTGCCTATATATTTTGCCTTCTTCTGTTGTTCTCTCATCATTTCCACTGAGCTCTTAGTCTTTGCTTTGTGTTTCCATTTCATAGAAGTGGTTACTTCATTAAGGTTTTAAATTCATGGTACAGTGTTCATCTGCGTAGTAAAAGCACTTCTGGTGTGTTTCGTTCCACCTTTTGTCTTTTAGCATCTTTAAATAGATCCTGTTTTGGATCTTTTCTGAGTATTCATCTTTGATTGGATTGACTTTATTCTGGATCCCTTATTTGTAATTGGTTCTTACTGTAGCCTGAACTATTTACCGGGTTTGGAGAAATTTTCCAAATGACTCAGTGTCCTGCGTTTGAAATTTGTTGGCCATTACTTCATTCCTGTCAGTGCAGATAGACCACTTAAAGTGGCAAAGCCTCTCTTCCCTAGGTCCCCCGCACGCAATTCCCCATAGATGGGACTTTTCTGTGTCTATGTGATTCCTGGTTTAACCCTAGATCCTTTGCTTTTTAACCCTTGGAACTGTTCTAAATGCTGCTCCGCTGCCAGCTCCATTCCCGCTGTTACACGAAGATTCTGGTTTTCTCTGTCAGTTTGTGCTCCTCATTTTGGAGCATTATACTTCATTACTGGATTTTATCCCCAGAGTTATAGCCCCAGAAATTCTCTCTTCAGGCTGGGGAGGGTGGCTCATGTCTGTAATCCTAGCACTTTGGGAGGCTGAGGCAGGAGGATCGTCTGAGCCCCAGGAGTTGAAGACCAGCCTGAGCAACATAGTGAGAACATAGTGAGACTCTATCTCTTTTTTTAAAAAAAAAAGAAAAAAAGAAAGCAATCCTTCCTTCATTGGCTCCTGAGTCTCTGGTTATCCCTACCTTTGGCAATTCTTCTGTCCTGTGGTTTGAGATTTCAGATGTCTCCTAATTTTGCAAAAGGAGGATACTATATTTCTCTTTTTTGTTTTCTTTACTGTTCTGAGAGGAGAAGGAGAAAATACCACACTGGCAGTCTCTGCCTACGATACCCTTGTCCTCCAAATAAGCCAGTCATACAAGGACCTATCTGAACACTGGAGGATAATCACAAGTCCATTTATCATTTAACCCCCATATTTTCTGTAGATGTCAGATCACTGAATTGGGGCTCTATCCTTGGAGTTGCCTTTCAGACTGTTAACAAAAAAAAAAAAAAAAAAAAGCTGGCCGGGCGCGGTGGCTCAAGCCTGTAATCCCAGCACTTTGGGAGGCCGAGACGGGCGGATCACGAGGTTAGGAGATCAAGACCATCCTGGCTAACACGGTGAAACCCCGTCTCTATTAAGAAATACAAAAAACTAGCCGGGCGAGGTGGCGGGCGCCTGTAGTCCCAGCTACTCGGGAGGCTGAGGCCGGAGAATGGCGTGAACCTGGGAGGCGGAGCTTGCAGTGAGCTGAGATCCAGCCACTGCACTCCAGCCTGGGCGGCAGAGTGAGACTCCGTCTCAAAAAAAAAAAAAAAAAAAAAAAAAAGCTAATCTGTGGGAGAAGTACACAATTGGGTATCCCTAACCCAAAATCCATAATAAGCCAAAATCTGAAACTGTTTGAGCACTGACATGACGCTCAAAGGAAATGTTCATTGAAGCATTTCTGCTTTTGGGATTAGGGATGCTGAGTCAGTAAGTATATAATTCCAAAATCTGAAACACTTCTCATCCAGAACGGTTTAGATAAGGTATACTCAACCTGTAATATGGTGATTAAGACAGCAGACTAGGGAGCACTTTCTGAATGACCTTACTCCCTTTGACTGTTTTTGGTATGTGTAAGTGAGTCACTATGAACCTGTCAATGTTAAATATTCAAACTGGATTTTTTTTGTTGTCGTTTGTTTTTGTTTTGGAGACAGCATCTCACTCTGTCACTCAGGCTGAATCACAACTTGATGCCCATCTATAGTCCCAGGTACTCAGGAGTCTGAGGTGGGAGGATACCTTGAACCCCAGAGGTCAAGGTTGCAATGGCGCGATCACAGCTCACTGCAGCCTTAACCTCTGGGCTTCAAGCTATCCTCCCGTCTCAGCCTCCTGAGTACCTGGGACTATAGGTGTATGGCAAGATGCCTGGTTAATTGTTTTATTTTTAGTAGAGACTGGGCCTTGCCATGTTGCTCAGGCTGGTCACAAATTTCTGGGCTCAAGCAGTCCTCCTGCCTCAGCTCCCAAAGTGCTAGGGCTGTGTGATTCTCTGCTCCCAGCCTCAAAATGTTTTAGTCAAAGTCTCTTTCTTTTGCTCCCGGTGCCCCAAATTGGGCTAGTGAGAACCCCTTTGAACTGGCTCAGATGTCTTTTTTTTGAGACCCTCTCATCTGTTGCCCAGGCTGGAGTGCAGTGGCACAGTCTCAGCTCACTGTAACCTCTGCCTCCTGGGCTCTCAAGTGATCCTCCTGCTACGGCCTCCCAAGTAGCTGAGACTACAGGTATGTGCTACCACGCCCAGCTAATTTTTATATTTTTAGTAGAGGTGGAATTTCGCCATGTTGCCCAGGTCAGTCTTGAACTCTTGGACTTAAGCAATCTGCCTGCCTTGGCCTCCCAAAGTGCTGGGATTACAAGCATGAGCCACTGTACTGGGCCTGGCCCAAGTTTCCTTTTGATGACTCCCGTTAACCTTTGAGTACTTTATTCTTTTTGATACATGATGTATCAGGCTTTCTCCTGTTTTTTTTTTTTTTTTTTCTTTCAAGTTTTCAAATCAGCCATTTCTCCTTGGTTCTTTTTAGTGGAGAGTAGTATTTGTAACCCAAGTTCTGGGTGTTAAAAGTGTTCATTGTTTCTGGTGTGTAATTGCTTTTGGGCTCTTTCTGGCGACAGAGGTACTCAGTATAGTAAAGATAGTCATGTTTTCCTGCTGATATTTTCCTCTTTATTTGTTTATTTTATTTTATTTATTTTTTTGAGACAAACTCTTGCTCTGTCACCCAGGCTAGAGTGCAGTGGTACAATCTCAGCTCACTGCAACCTCTGCCTCCCAGGTTCAAGCGATTCTTCTCCCTCAGCCTCTGGAGTAGTTGGGACTATAGACATGTACACTGCACCTGGTTAATTTTGTATTTTTAGTAGAGATGGGGTTTTAGCATGTTGGCCAGGCTGGTCTCGAACTCGATCCACCTACCTCAGCCTCCCATAATGCTGGGATTACAGACCTGAGCGACCACATGTTTTAAAATCTTACGTTAATTAAAAATTTTTGGCTGGGCACGTTGATTCACACCTGTAATCCCAGCACCACTGAGGCGGGTGGATCACGAGGTCAAGAGATCAAGACCATCTTGGCCAACATGGTGAAACCCTGTCTCTGCTAAAAATAGAAAAATTAGCCAGTCGTGGTGGCACGCTCCTGTAGTCCCTGCTACTCAGGAGGCTGAGGCAGGAGAATTGCCTCTACCTGGGAGGCAGAGGTTGCAGTCAGTTGAGATAATGCCACTGCACTCCAACCTAGCAACAGAGTGAGACTCCGTCTCAAGAAAACAATTTTTTTTTTCGCTCCTTCACTGGTAATGGACACATATTGGTATTTACAGATGAAATTTAACATTAGAGTTGTTTTTTGGTTTTTGGTTTTTGGTTTTTTTTTTTTTGCTTTCTAAGGTTTTATACTCATTCATTACTTTATGATGGGGTTACAGTCTGAGAAATGAATGGGCAGTTTTGACATGCAAACATCGTAAGAGTATGCTTACACAAACTAGATGGTGTCGCCTGCTACACACCAAGGCTATGGTGCTCTAACTATTGCTCTTAGTTTGTAAACCTATACAGCCTGTGACTATACTGAATACTATAGGCAGTTGTAACACTATGGTATTTGTATATCTAAATACAGAAAAGGTACAGTAAAAATACAGTGGAAAAGATTTTAAAAAGGGGCACCTGTATCACTTGTCCATCTGACATAAATTAGCCTCTTACTTTTTGTAGATTACTACTAACAAGTGGCGCAATCTCGGCTCACTGCAAGCTCCGCCTCCCAGGTTCACGCCATTCTCCTGCCTCAGCCTCCCGAGTAGCTGGGACTACAGGCGCCCGCCGCTGCGCCCGGCTAATTTTTTCTATTTTTAGTAGAGACGGGGTTTCACCATGGTCTCGATCTCCTGACCTTGTGATCCACCCGCCTCGGCCTCCCAAAGTGCTGGGATTACAGGCGTGAGCCACCGCGCCACTGCACTCCAGCCTGGGCAACAGAGCAAGACTCCGTCTCAAAAAAAAAAAAAAAAAGAATACTGAGTAACTAACTTCACGGTTCTTTTTGTCCTCCAGCTAGATCCCACTAACCAGAGTGGCAACGGGTTTGAATGTCACTTGAAGTGATTCTTTTTATTTTATTTTATTGGAGACAGAGTCTCACTCTGTCACCCAGGCTGGAGTGCAGTGGTGTGATCACAGCTCACTTTAGCCTTGGCTTAAGCAGTCCTCGGTGTGAGCTGCCGCCTGTGGCCTCCCCTCTGATTTGAATATCCAGCTTTGTTGTGTTGTCAAATTTTCTTGCCAGTGTTGCCATTTCAGTAGCTTGCTACCAATTAATTTGGCATCCTCTGTTGATTTCCCTTCCAATCCTGAAGCAGTCATAACTGTAACATTTTATCATTTTAGGAATGTTCCTACATTTGCTAAGGAATGATGTAAAATTGGGGGGAAGGTCCTTGCTTCAAAAGTCATAGTTTAAGCTGCTGTTAATCACAGTTGTCTCTGATATTTCTTCAGGAAATTTGTCAAAAACTTATAGCGTGTAAATTTATAGTATATTTTCAGATCTATCCACAGTTAAGTGCAATTATTTTGTTTTTAATTTTTTATGTAGACAAGGTCTTACTCTGTGCCCCAGGCTGGAGTGCAGTGGCGCAGTCATCGCTCACTGTAACCTTGACTTCCTGGGCACAAGCTGTCCTCCAGCCTTGGCGTCCCCCGAAAGCACTGTGTCTACAGGTGTGAGCCACCACACCTGACCTGAAGTGCAGTTATTATGATGATATTAACTCAAGTCCGTTTTGGAGTGTTGATTAACTATATTAAGGATACTAAGAACAACTAAGGGTTAATTTCTTCAGTTTGTGGTACAAATTGATGGCTTTTAAAACGAGACAAACTCAGTGCGCCTTTTGCCTCATTGGTGTGATTAAAGACCAAGTATTGGTTTAACTCTGAACTTCATAGACCTATGAAAAAGTATGACTTGCAGGACTGTAACCTAGCAAAAGATCGTAAATGACCTTTCCTGTCTGCATTGTGTCTTTATTATCTTTTCAGTAGGCCAACTTTGTCTATCCAGCACCCACCATCTGCAGCAATCAGTATTCAGCGTCCTGCCCAGTCACGAGATGTCACAACAAGAATCACACTACCATCTCACCCTGCATTAGGGACGCCAAAACAGCAGCTTCATACAATGGCTCAGGTAAAACCAAAGGTGGAGAACCACCTGTGTACTTGGTTGGGTAAAACCAAAAGTGGGCAAAGTGTGCTGAGGGCCTGGCAGTATTGAAGACATTGATTGTGTTTACCTGGGATGCAGTGGATAATGTTCTTATAACTGTGTTGTGGGGTTTCCCTCATAGAAAACGATCTTCAGTACTGGCACCCCAGTGGCTGCAGCCACAGTAGCACCTATTTTGGCAACCAACACCATTCCTTCAGCGACTACAGCCGGTAAGTCCATAACCCACTTCTTCCTTCTACCGGGGAAAGAGAAGGCAAGTGTGGTGGGTTAATTTTTCATTTCTCACCTTCAGTCAGAGAAAAACAATGGGCTAGAAAAATTATCTTAACTTTTTCCAAGAGTTTTCCCAGGTTTTTGAGAATCTGTAATGTGTGCAGAGAAGTTCTTGTTAAAGAATTTCCTTTTTTCCCCTATTTCAGGATCTGTGTCCCACACGCAGGCTCCCACCAGTACCATTGTTACCATGACGGTGCCCTCCCATTCCTCCCATGCTACTGCTGTCACCACCTCGAACATCCCCGTCGGTAAGTGGCATGCTGCCTTTGACAGAAGCTCACACGGAGTGCTGTAGCCCCTCTGACTAGGCCTTCATGGTGATGGCTAGTTTGATTTTTACAATTGTTGATTTCCTTTTTTTTTGCCTTGAGTCTCACTCTGTTGTCCAAGCTGGAGTGCAGTGGTGCGATCTCAGCTCACTGCAACCGCCACCTCCCAGATTCAAGCAATTCTCCTGCCCCAGCCTCCCAAGTAGCTGGGACTACAGGCATGTGCCACCATATCTGGCTAATTTTTTTGTATTTTTAGTAGAGACGGGGTTTCGCTATGTTGGCCAGATTGGTCTTGACCTCGTGATCCACCTGCCTCAGCCTCCCAGAGTACTGGGATTACAGGCATGAGCCACTGTGCCCGGCCCCAGTTGTTGATTTTCAAAGCAACACTGAATATGACTTGTAATATTATGTGTCATGCAGACTTGGCATTGATGGTAGCAAAAAAAGAGTATAACAATTCTTGAGTACTTAAACTTTAGTTTTGTGTGCTTTCTCATCAAACTATACCTTTTATAAAAATAAGCAATACTGACATAGACAAAAACAACAGGAAAAGCAAAGATCTGGAATGAGGAAAACTTGTAGACTTTGACAGATTGTTCAGGGAAAGTTCTCAGTGACACAACAGTGGGAAGAACACCAAAGCTCAGGTGTGTTCCCCAGGTTTTCATCTGAGTGCTGCCCTGCCACATCACGCCCATCCTAGAATGTCTTCTAGGCTTTCTTTATTCTCTAAGTATATGTATACTCTGAATTATTTTTAAAATCCCTGGAAAGTTTCTGGCAGTCCAACTTCAGTCATCGAGATCAGGGGTTTGCACACTTTCTATAAATATTTCAGGCTTTGCAGACCACATAGGTGTGTGTCGCCCCTGCTCAACTCTGTGTCATGAAAGTAGCCGCGGACAGTATGTAAACAGACCGTGCGCCAAGGAGACTCTGCTTATGGATGGAGAAATTTGATTTCTTTCTTTTTTTTTTTTTTAAGAGATAAGGTCTTGCTGTCATCCAGGCTTGAGTACAGTGGCATAGTCATAGCTTACTGTAACTGGGGCTCAAGCTATCCCCCCACCGCAGCTCCCCATTAGCTGGGACTACAGGTACCTGCCACCATACTCGGCTAATTTTTTTGTTTTTTTGAGATGGAGTCTCATTCTGTCGCCCAGGTTGGAGTGCAGTGGCATGTTCTCCACTTACTGCAACCTCCGCCTCCCGGGTTCAAGCAATTCTCCTGTCTCAGCCTCCTGACTAGCTGGGATTACAGGCATGTGCCACCACGTCTGGCTAATTTTTGTATTTTCAGTAGAGACGGGGCTTCAGCATATTCATCAGTCTGGTCTTGAACTCCTGACCTCATGATCTGCCTGTCTCGGCCTCCCAAAATTCTGGGATGACAGGTGTGAGCCACCATGCCTGGCCTCTGGCTAATTTTTAAAAATTTTTTGTAGACTGGGAGCAGTGGCTCACACCTGTCATCCCAGCACTTTGGGAGGCTGAGGCAGGGGGATCACTTGAGGTCAGGAGTTCGAGACCAGTCTGACCAACATGGTGAAACCCCATCTCTACTAAAAAAAATACAAAAAAAAAATTGGCTGGGTGTGGTGGCACATGCCTCTGTATTCCCAGCTACTCGGGAGGCTGAGGCAGGAGAATTGCTTGAACCTGGGAGGTGGAGGTCGCAGTGAGCTGAAATTGTGCCACTGCGCTCCAATCTGGGTGACAGAGCAAGACTCCGTCTCAAAAAAAATTTTTATTTATTTATTTTTATTTATTTATTTTTTTTGTGGAAACAAGGTCTTGTTGTGTTACCCAAGCTGCTCTCAAACTGCTGGCGTCAGGGAGTCCTTCCACCCTCAGCCTCTCAGAGTGCTGAGATTATAGGTGTGAGACACTGATCCTGGCCTGAGTTTCATATCGTTTTCATGAGTCACAAAATATTCTTTTGATCCTTTTGCCCTCATCCATTTAAAAGTGTTAACTCATTCTTAGCTCATGAGACAGCAGGCTGGATTGGCCTGTAAACCATAGGTTGCCAACACCTATGCAGGGGACTGATATCTCACTGCCATAGCATCCGAAGCAGGGACTGTGGCCTCCGAGGCAGAACACAGCTTTCATTAGCCTGCCAGCTACAGGCTTTATTAATAGTTTCTAGTTTTGTCTCTGCCTTGCTTTTATAGTGAAGAGCATGTCATCTTATTGTTCTCTACTCTCAAAAGATACATACAGGACAGCTGCCATAGCATCCACTTAGAGCTAAGACTGGTTTTTGTGAAGAGGACACCCTGACATACTGGTGACTGGACATAAAGTGTGGGTTCCGGCCTCTCTGAGCAAACTTTGAAGCCCATTTTCTGGAATAATGGTAGTACCCAGGAAGTCCCTACTTCTGTTGTAGGGTGACCGGCCTATACCAGCCCTTAAATGGGTGCTCAGCCCCACAGAAGTCCTTTAGCACAGAGGGTGCTGCTACTGGGTCTTTTCTGCATCGCTCCTCACTATGACTTGCCATTGGAGAGACCAAATTTTTTCCATAACCTTCTGAATTTAGTTCATATTTGTCAAAAGAAGTTTGTTTTGTTTGTATCTGTTTAGCATTACCACACTTGTTGAAAAAGGTAGTAAATTGTCCATATTGCCATTTCAGCCCATTTCCTTCCTCTGCCTGCGTCGTCAGCTCTCCTGAGTGCTATCATGGCAAGCCAAGCCCTGAGACACTTAATGTTTATCAAGGCAGGAGCCTCACTCGGGTATTTGAATCTATGATCGAAAGACCAGTAAAGAGGGGCCGTTGTGGCCCAGAGGGACTGTCTAGTTTCCTCCTGACCCTCCACCTTGAAGAATTTTTTAGAGATTGGTTCTTGTGAATGTCCTGTCTTCCTAAGAGACCCCACTGTGGAAGCAGACTCACTAAAAAGTACCAGGAGACATAGATACGCGTGTTCCTACGTTCCATGGGGTTTATGGTCATTTTGTTTTTCTCTTTTATGCTAACCCCGATATTTCTGTATTATAATAGGATCTCTCCAGGAAAGGTAGCTCAGTTGAGAAGGGAAACCTGATAAAACCCTAGACCACTGATTTTCAAGTTGGGAAGTAGAACATACATATTAAAATCACCTAAGTGACTTTTTCCAAGTGAGCTTGCCCTCTCCAGGTGATATTAAATACAAATTCAGCTATTCTTACTAGGAATATGTTGGCTCAGAAAAAAAGCCTGCTAAATCACAAGTATAAGGTTTTTGCCTCTATTCCAATAGAATACCATTCTTATTTTCTCCATGTTCTGGTGAACATATGATCATGTTCTCAGAATTATAGAAAGTGAAATCTGGTGATCACATTATTCAGAAAATAGGGATAAGTTTTGGAGATAACGTTATGACAGACTCAATGTTTTCTGTATTATATAGTTCCTTGGTTTTTATTTAATTATTGAGAATGTATGACTTTTTTTTTTTTTTTTTTTTGAGATGGAGTATCACTCTGTCGTGCAGGCTGGAGTGCAGTGGCCTGATCTCAGCTCACTGCAACTCCCAGGTTCAAGTGATTCTCCTGCCTCAGCCTTCTGAGTATCTGGGATCACAGGCATGCACCACCACGCCCGGCTGATTTTTGTCTTTTTAGTAGAAACAGGGTTTCACCATGTTGGCCAGGCTGGTCTCAAACTCCTGACCTCAGATGATCCGCCTGCCTTGGCCTCCTGAAGTGTTGGGATTACAGGCATGAGCCACTGCACCCAGCCTGTATGGCTTTTTAAATTAGAAAACAAGTAAAGATGTAAATGAATGGCTGAGTGGTGAGGTGTGTCTGGTTAACAACCACCGGTTAGCTACTCTGTCACATGGCAGCTTCATTCCTACTGGAAGCATCATTTTCTCCTACCTTTCATGGGGCTCAGTGATAAAACAAGGCTTAGTTGCCCCCTCCTCACCATCCCCACTGCTTACCTCCCTGATGGATAACCCTGTCATGCCAGCTTCTCTTTGCGTTGGCCAATAGATACAATCTTGAGTGGTCAGATGGGCATTCCTGCTATCACCCTGCAAAAACTTCTCCATCTGCCTCCCGTGGGAGCTGGCTGGCATCGCAGTGGGTCTTTGTAGCTTGGCGTTGTTGTTAAATGCTCTGCATTTAGGGTAATGCGTTGGCATCCTCCTAGTCTAGTCTCTTTGTTAATGTGCCTGTCACTGGTGTAACTTGGGTTTTTACACAGATAGAAGCTGTCCCTCTGTATCTCTGAGATGGATCACGGCTTTTCTTTCTGAATGCCCAGGCATACTGTTGATAGATAGGGCTATAAAGAATAGTGTCAAGTATGTTCTAGTTCAGCTATACCTTCCAAACAAAATTGGATGCAAGTTTTAAAGGAGTACACATTTGGAGCCTCAGATTGAATTTGAAAACTCTGTGGTCATTGATTTTGATTTTGCTCTAAAGTTTTATATAAAATTGTAGGACATTCAAAGGACCTTAGAAATTATTAAGTGATCTAAAGAAGGGATCCTTATAGGTAAAGAAATAGACTTGGGAATTAAAGTGGTCTTCTCATTGCTAATTAGCTACATTTTATAATTATCTATGGACCCAGAGTGGAATCTAAGGGTTGTTGTTGTTTTTTTCCATTTTTTAATCCAAAATTGTGTGTGTTCATTTATTTATTTATTTTGAGACGGGTCTCAGTCTGTGAGTGAGGCTGGAGTATAGTGGTGCAGTCATGGCTCACTGTAGCCTTGAACTCCTGAACTCAAGTTATCCTCCAGCCCCAGCCTCCCACAGTGCTGAGATGACAGATGTGAACCACCGCGCCTGGCCTGTTTACTTTTTAAGCAGTTTAATCCTTTCAAAAACAGGTCCAGGTTGAGAGAAAAGAGCCTGGTCACTTCTGTCTTTGTTTAAGTATTAATGTTGAACCCTGCTTTAATAACAGTAGGAATATATCAGTGAATGTAGAATTGAAATAATTCTGTTGAACTTTGTACTTATTGTTCATTTTTTATTTTGATTAAAAGTCCAGGCTTTAATTGTTTGCTTTCCTAAGATTGCTGCTAGCCAAGAATGTTTTGACATGCCAAAAAAAAGTGTAGCGTGGTCATGGAATTGGCGCTTACTGTTTGCAGCCAAGGTGGTGCCCCAGCAGATCACACACACTTCTCCTCGGATCCAGCCAGACTACCCTGCCGAGAGGAGCAGCCTGATTCCCATCTCCGGACATCGGGCCTCTCCCAATCCTGTGGCCATGGAAACCCGAAGCGACAACAGGTAGGAGGCCACGTGTCAGCTCTTCTGCCTCACTGTGTCACTAATCATTCTGCTTTATCATCATGAAACAAAATATCCCACAAATACGGCCTGTATGTATTACTCATGCTTTCAGATTTTCCCCCGAAAGTAACTCTTCGTATAGTTCCTTTTTTATGTGCGATGTTTTTCAAGCCAGTCTCCTTTTGACGGATGTTTTCCTAGTATCCATTTTTTTTGGTTTTGTGTGTTTAATATTTTTTGGCCATTTTGAGAGTAAGGGCTATAGCATTATGCCCGTTTATCCATCAGTACCTGCATTTGTAGCACAGAAGAGTAAAGACGTATGTGACGTCACCGCGGTACAGCTATCTGAACGGACGCCGAGCTCTCCCTTCTCTTTGACTCATGGGTGTTTTTGAAGAGTGTGGAGAGGCCGGTTGTTTTGGGGAATTTGATACTGTCACATTGTTTCCTCATGGTTACATTCAGGTTATACCAGGTAAGCAGTGTGTCCTTCCCATTGCATCAGAGAGCTCCTGCGGTCTGTTTTCCCCGTATTGGTCATGTTAACATTCATTACTTAGTGAAGGTGATGTTTGCCAGTTTTTTCCTACTGGAAAGGCATGTTTTTCTCCTTTGTAAACAAGTAATCTATATGGAAATATCTGAGTGTAATTATCCTGTTCTCTAGTAAACATTCATTCAATAGTTGTAGATCTATTATTAATTCCTGGCTGAATCAATTACTAATATGATAGTCGCAAAATAGTGAGTTTTTCTAACGCGTTGTCTATATACGTTAGCTGGCATTCTGATGTAAAGAGACTTTCTCTTACCCACCCCCATTTATTTTTTATGTTGAGCATTTTACTGTTTTTTAATCGGCTCAGGCTTGTAGATTTGCTTTTATTCATTAGAATCCATTGCTGTCATCTGTTTTGGTGCTCAGATGATCTCATTTGGTCCTTGGGGGTTCTTTCTGTCTACTTCTGTGGATTTCGCCACGTCCCCTCTGTTCTAGCCTTTCCTTATTTTCCATGACGAGATATTCTAGATTCCCATTGAACTTTATCTGTCTGGCTCTGAAATCTGCTGTTTCTCCAAGGAGCCCTTTGTCATTTACAAACCAAGATCTGGGCATTAGCCCTGCTTGTTGCTATGGGTTGTCATTCTTCCAGGCCCTTTGAGCAGGCAGAGGTAGGAGGTATATAATATTTTAAGAACATTTGAGTTCGTACTGATACCTTTACTTCAACCCCATCGCTTCCCCCATTCCATGTCTGTATCTGCCTCTCCCATAAAGTACCCTATACAGTGTACACAAAGTAATTTCAAAAGCAGATGATTGTTAAGTGTTCTAATTTGATCATTTGTGTCTAGGAATGCTTAGAGATTTTGATGCGTTATATGTCCATCCACCTTGTTGAATACTCCTATTAGCTCTCAATGTTTATAGATTCTCTAAATAATTCTGTAAATTAGCTCTAAATGTTTATGGATTTATAAATTTCCTATGTATATGTTTATTTTGCCTACAAATAAGGACAGTTTGAGGGGAAAGCAAGAGGGTCTTACCATTTTCATTTGTTTTTTTTGTTTTGTTTTTGAGACAGGGTCTTGCTGTGTTGCCCAGGCTGGAGTGCAGTGGCACCATCGTAGCCCACTGCAGTCTTGACTTCTGGGCTCAAATGATCCTCCCACTTCAGCCTCCCAAGTAGCTGGGACTACAGGCACATGCCATCATGCCTGGCTAAGTTTTTTTATTTTTTGTAGAGATGAGGCCTCACACTGTTGCGCAGGCTGTAGTACAGCGGTGCAGTCTCGGCTCACTGCAATCCCTGCCTCCTAGGTTCAAGTGATTCTCATGCCTCAGCCTCCTGAGTAACTGGGATTATAGGCCTGCACCAGCACACCTGGCTAATTTTTGTATTTTTAGTAGAAGACGGAGTTTCGCCATGTTGGCCAGGCTGGTCTTGAACTTTAACCTCAAGTAATCTGCCTGCCTCAGCCTCCCAGAGTGCTCAGGCTGGTCTCGAACTCCTGAGCTCAAGTGACTCACCTGCCTCAGTCTCCCAAAGTGCTGGGATAGCAGGCATGAGCCACTGTGCCTGGCCTACTTCTATTTTCTTAGGCATTTATATCGTGACTAACTATTGACTGCTCTCGAATATTTTTATCTTTTATGTTTTAAATTATTCTCTTTTGATTTTTAAAATTTATCTAAAACATGAATAGACATTCTGATGTTGAAGCATTTCTCTCCCTGTGATAAACTTTATTCGATTATGATGTATTTAACTGTATATGGTACTTAATTCAATTTTATGTAGGATTTTTTGTTGTAGTAGTGAGTTAGATTTGTTTATAATCTTTCTTTTGTCTTATTCTCCTGTTCCAATGTTAGTATCAAGGCTATATTAAGCTTAAAAAATAAACTAGGAGCCAGGTACAGTGACACATGTCTGTAGTCCCAGAATTCAGGCAGCTGAGGCAGGAGGCTTGATTGGACCTAGGAGTTCAAGGTTGTAGTGTGCCATGATTGTGCTGTTGAATAACCACTACGCTCCAGCCTGGGCAACGTAGCAAGACCCTGTCTCTGAAAACATAAAAATAAGTTGGATCTCATTTCTTCTTTCCATTGTTTCTGAAGCAGTTCAGATGAAATTGGGATTATTTATGTATTTTTAGCGAAATTGGCTAGTAAAACCAATTTGAGTTGAGTGTATGTAGTTCATGAGGAGTTGAGCAGGGAAGATTCGATTACTGAGTTTTTGTGAATTGGTTTTCAGACTTACTCTCAAAAATCACCCATAGAATATTATCTGTGGCCGGGCGCGGTGGTTCACGCCTGTAATCCCAGCACTTTGGGAGGCCGAGGCAGGCGGATCACGAGGTCAGGAGATCGAGACCATCCTGGCTAACCCGGTGAAACCCCGTCTCTACTAAAAAATACAAAAAAACTAGCCAGGCAAGGCGGCGGGCGCCTGTAGTCCCAGCTACTCGGGAGGCTGAGGCAGGAGAATGGCGTAAACCCGGGAGGCGGAGCTTGCAGTGAGCTGAGATCTGGCCACTGCACTCCAGCCTGGGCGACAGAGTGAGACTCCATCTCAAAAAAAAAAAAAAAAAAAAAAAAAAAAAAAAAAAG